>NC_135499.1:104148454-104378454 GCF_052857255.1 Amblyomma americanum | reverse complement strand
CTGTGGCTACACTACTCCCGCTATTTACTTGCAAATGGTGATCACGGGTAGTTTTTAGTCTCTACGCCACGGCTATGAATCGAGTGACTGGAAGAAAATATTCTTTTGCTGCCGAACAAGTACCAACATTTTCAGAATGAGCAAAGAACTTTAGTTTGCAAAAAAAAAACGAAATTGCGTAGTCTGCTGTCACTGTCTCTTTGAATTGAATTGAGCTTTGAGAAGAGCCGCAGGTATTCTGATTCCCATGACCCCAAGGTGTGTCCTTAGCTGTCGTCGCTGCTACGCTTCATTCGCGTCGCCGCAGGCACACTTTGGATTGATTAAAGAGTGTTTTTAGACTTTTCATAAATGTGCGGTCAGATATATTGTCACCAATGCATGAGCCCTAATTAATGGTCAAGAATGTCTGTAGTATACAGTACAATACGACGCCCGGAGGCCGTGCGTAGTCCTGCTTCGGCACTGGTGCCAGGAGATTCCGTTTCGGCCATAGGTGGCCCACCGGACGGGTCATTTGACATTAAAGAAGCATACCAAGAAGTAAGCCCGGTATAGCTAAGGAACCTTCAAATGTAAGCAAGGGTAGATGCCGTTGTAATTGACCTACGAAGGTTGAAATACAGGATATTAAAGTGTAAGTAAGCTGGAAAATCCTACATGGTACGCAAAATGCTAACAAACAGGCTTACGAAAGCCGGCTCCTTGTTGCCACTCCTGCTTATGATTTATACATCAAGGATTAAAGGCGGGCTAGAGGAAAGGACGGGTGGGTTTATACTGCGCATAGTCGATACGCCCTAGCAATAATCTTAATGCTTTCCGGGTTTATTGCACCTGTATTATGTGGCACCTTTTGCAGAGAGAAACTCAGCTCCGTCTCCTTTCTGAAATCTGTGTGTATGAAGCAGCAAACATTGCGTTCAAATTCAGTGCACAAAAATCGGGTGTTTCTATATTTAATCACAGCAATAGCGCAACAGTAATCATACACGGACGAGATGTTTGCCGTTTAAAGAAGTAAAATATCCGATGGTGTGGACCAATAAAGGATATGTGCTTTTAAACAACGATAAAGAACATCTTAAGTCGAAACGAAGGACGAACGCGGACATAATGAAGCCTGGAATATCCTGGAGAAAGAATAGATAACACGTCGGTGGTGGAAGTGTGCAATGGTTCTTGTGCTCCCATTTTCGAATGCGAGTGCTGTGCTTGAGGAAAACATGGGCTTCAGAGGCTGCAAATTAACCAAAGAGTGTTGGCAGATTGTCTCTAGGTTCTTCTGGAAAGACAACAGGCGAAGCCGCACAGGGGAGAATGGTACTGTCGTTTACTCAAATACAGGAAACACAGAGAAAATATCGTTTAAGGGGAGGATAAAATAAATGCATCAGGAGAGCTGGCCAGCTGAAATCTTCAGGAACTGGTCCAGCAAAAACGTGGTTTTGGTGGTGGAGGAAAAAGAATGCAAAGTTACGACACAGAACGCAGGGAAGAACAGAAGAAAGGAAATTACCGCGAACATAAAAATGTTCTCAAAGCAAACATTGTTATCAGGAGAAAAAAAATTAAACAAAACAATGATTGCGTTAATGCAGAGCCGGAAGCAGCGCAATCCGGAAAGAAACGCTGTGCAACAATTCGAGAGGTTGTACTTTTCTATTTGAGGCTAGACCAGTTTGCCTTACAACGAGATAACAGGGAAGTGCTTCTTTCCTTTTGGCTTGAGTTGTTTTTATTTGGCATATAAGCCGCGGTAGCTCAGTGGCTGTGGCACTCTGCTGCTGACCCGAAAAACGGGGGTTTGATCATGGACGCGGAATTTCGATGGAGGCGAAATTTTAGAGGTCCGCGATGTCAGTGCACGTTAAAGAACCCCAGGTGGTCGAAATGTCCAGAGCCCTCCACTACGGCGTCTCTTATAGCCTGTGTCGCTTTGTAACGTTAAATCCTTGTAAACCAAACCAGAAGTAAGCATGAACAGCAAGATAATATTTCAGCAGCATGCAGGGGCAGTGAAGAAAACGTGACATGTTCTGCTATACATACAGAGAGCATTTATAAAGACAAGTATATAGGTATACCTGTTATAGCTAGCTGTGGTACTTTTCAAGCTATACTTAGTTTCATTTTTGGCTTTAAAATAAAGAACAGATATTTTCTTTTTGCGGCTAGCTCGAAAAAAAATACATCAGTACTAATGAATTTTTCTTGCCCTCTTCCTATCGGGCCCGTAAAAAACTTATCATATGTGGAAACAGTCGGGAAGGTTCTTCTAATTTTCAACTGTGGTACAACCAACTGCTTGTGATTCATAAGCACTACAATTACGACGCGGGTTTTGGCAGCGTTAATACCGATGCAACCTCGTTTAATCGAGCCGTAATATAATGAAACCAGAGGTGTAAAGGCCGTTACAATACAAATGTCGTTATGGTTCTTTCTGCTAATATTAGAATCGTGGTTAATAAGTTCCATTCTGTATCATCACCGATTTATTGTTTTTCCGCAAACATTAATCCCTTTGACGCAGACATGACTTCCAACTTATATAAAACATTCTAAAATATTAAACGATGCACGTGCCTTTACAATTTATCGCTGTAATCCAAATGAACACCGTGGAGGATGCGTCTATTATGCTAATTCAAGCAGGATTCCTTTGTTCCGTATCCAAATCAGCATTAATCTAAAAATATTCCCGCCCTTTCTCTACCATGAACTACACTCGTATAATTTATTCTATATAAAACTGAATATAAAGTATTACAGGTATTAAATCCGACCTTCGGGTTCCATCCTTAGCATTTCATCGCCGAATAACTCGCTTAGCCATGTACCACAAGGTAAAACACCATTGCACACTTCGTAATGAATCGATATCTGTAATACATGCGCTTCTTGCAGTCTTTCTTTCCTCGGACATCTGCCAAGAGAGACCACCTTTTGTGTATATTGCTTACATCAAAAACAACTCCTATTTTCATATTGCATTAGCTGAAATTTTATGAAGTTAGCATTATTGTGTTGCCACGTGTATTCTTACTGCACTTGTTTTTTCTTCTGAAACCTATAGTAAGAAAATTGTGATACTCCGTCTCATGGAAGATCCGATATATCATTGGCACCGAAACGACGATTCTTCCTTAGTAATATTAGGGCGAAACTTTGTACTGTTCGTTTGTAAATTATTCAAATGTGTCAACACGTTGCTTTATCGCTTTGTTTGTCATGCAAGACACGACGAGATTTATCTCGAGTGATCGCAACCAGGCGGAGCCGATTCTAGATTGTTCCATATTGCTGCATTCTCTTTGCGCGGAGTATTTCGGAAGTTCGCTATCAGCTTTATATCGAGCATGGCCGAGAGCGGCGGGCATTCTGTTCGACGACAGCTGAGGGCGCTTGTTGCTTTCGCCACCAACCACAAGTCATTGAGTCCATTGTGGGTGCAGTTCAGCGCAATAAAGGGTTGACTTCTAGGAGCATTTTTTGCTTTCTTCCTCAGTGTCTGGACTCCCGTCAACACTACGCGACAATATGGTCGGAGTATCACATTTTTCTCTCTATTTCGCCTTCTATTCTTTGTTTGTATTAACTCTATCCTTTCTCCGATGCCTTTACACTAGGATATTTTCAATAAACAACAGTAAAAACATTCAAGAGAAGATTATAGTAGCAGTGGCGTAAAATCTGTACGCAATACTTGCACGAACTGTCACAAAAATCAAAACAAAATTTTAGCACTGGGGGAAAATCGTTTACGATGACAAAGAACTCGAACAGGACCGTAATATAAAAAAGTACTAAGTAAAGAAGAAAACCACTTAACTAGACAGTGTGGCATTCACTACTAAATGTTTTCAGAGGGGATGCCAATAAAGTCGGCCTATCTAGCTATGTAAGGTGTACTTCAGAAGTTCGACTCCTGCGTTGGGAGAATAATTTGTGTGCGCCGCTTAACCAAGCTCGTGGGCCAACTCGCAAAAGGAGTGCTTTGCGTGTCCAGTGCACAGTGACGGAGCTCTTTTATGGTGGCGCATGACTGGTTTGCCCGCCGCCTATTTCCCCTTAGGCCTTTTGGTGGTTTTGCATAAGGTTTCGTGACCACGTTTTACGTCATGCGCAGTGGTGTGACGCCAAAGATAGCAGTCCAACCTGTCTTGGCATTGCTCGCGAGGGCGTGGACAGTCTACTTTCTGTAGTCAAATCACCCACGATAACATAGAGCGTCAAATTATCCTATCATTTACGACTCGGGGCTCCAGTGGAGCGTCGCAGTAGTCTTCGCCGCTACTGAAGATCCATGCTGAAGATGCACGGCCGCTCAAAAATCTCAGGTTTTTGAGACAGTGATATAACCTGTTCTTCTTAATAATAATAATAATAATAATAATAATAATAATAATAATAATAATAATAATAATAATAATAATAATAATAATAATAATAATAATAATAATAATAATAATAATAATAATAATAATAATAATAATAATAATAATAACTAGTCCAATTAGTCCTGACCACTAAATGAAGACAGCAGACTGCCTTACCTAGGAAAGCTATTGATTACCAGTTGCTTGATTGTTCAACGTATTACAAATATGACGATATTCCACCCTGCAAAGTTAACGTGTCATTGCACATTCCTTCTCCTTTGTAATTTCTGTTTCGTTGAGGCTTACCGAGTAAGCCGAAAACTTGAGCGTTTCGAGCTACAAGGTGATGTACTCTCATGCACAGCAAAAAATTGATTCGCAATCAGTCATCAGACGTACTCATTCAGAGAACTTAGATCTGCACGTCAAAAGACACAGATTACTTTTTGTTTACAAGATGACAAAGGCGCGCGTGGAAAGAAACCAGATGACAAGGACGAAACGCAACCCTTTTGTGTAAACGTAAATGTCCCGCTAAGAAAACATGCTACACACTGCTCCATCATCCAGTCAAACAAGGAAAGTTGATTTTATGCTTTATGCTAGTGTCCACTAAAAACAACCCGTCTGTACCAGCATAAAGGGAGGAAATAACCAAACAATAGCGTATTTTTCAAAGGGACACCACCTCAGTTTTCTGCTGCAAGTTGGGAATATGGAACTAACCACAAAAAAACTGAAAAGGCGTACAGAGAGCACCTGAAGCTGCGATGAGCAGACTTCGCGGGCAACATCGTTACTGAGCTGCGCAAACCCATTGGCACGGAACAAACAAGGGCAGCTTGAAGAACGAGCAACTCGGGAAACGCAGGGGTAAAAAAAGGGGGGGGTAAAAGCACGCGCGGGTCGATTGACTCGCAAAATGAGTTGCCCATACGCCGGACAGCAGCAACCGTGTACGCTCGCTTGCCTCCTTCGTCATGGCGTTGAATAAGGCTCCGCCTTCCTGGTGTCGACAGTGTCTCGCGGCCTTGCCTTTGGTTGCAATTTCGCGCGCTACCTTCTTCCTCTCACCTCTTGCCATGACTTCACCGAAAAAAAAATAAATGGGAGGAAATGCAAAAAAAAAACGGTGAGACAGAAAATAATAACTCGCTTTCGAGGGGCGGCGAAGTACTTCCTCCCCGGAGACCGTGAAACTCAGAGCGCGTGTTCTAGCGTTAAATGAGCCCTGAAAACAGAGCAACGTCGAGTTTCCGGGTTAGAGCGCCAAAAGAGAGTGCAAGAGGCCGGGAAAAAGGAGGGGCTGGAAGGAGGATGAGGCGAAGAAAACATTATCTTGCCTGACGTAATTGCGCGCCGAACCCTGAATGTGCCCACCCGCCCCTTGTGAGCTTGCTGTTCTTGTTTTTTTTTCTTTCTGGGGCCCGAGCCTTTGTTGCAGGCAGTGTTGGAACTGCTGCGACGATGTTTCCTTTCCTTTCATTCTAGCTCATGCTTCTCCAAAAAGCCATGCCTACGATGCCAGTTTGATTGAAGGTCCGTTAGCAGGGGTTCATTACAAAAGTCCACACCAAAAAATAATGTCCAAAGTTAGTACCACTAAGATAGTGTTCTATACACAACTACTATCGCACCCTTCTCTATGCTGCACGTAATTGGTCAACTGAAATAAAGGCGATTTTCTTTTTTTTTTGCGCAGGAATCCTTGGTACCTTCTACTGACGTTATTTCTTGCCAAGGCTGTAGTGGCTGTTTCCGGTAGGCCGGATCTCCTCATTTACTTTTGGCCTTTCGCCGCTGTTCATCCAGCTAAAGGGCAACCTTGAGAAGAAAAATTGTAGTCCCTTACCGCAAAATGCATCGAGTTAGATTAGCCGCTTGAGCAGCGCTCTATCGAAAGTAAGGGAGTAAACTTTGAGAGAGCTTGTGGACTTGTGAAGAGAGAAGAAAAAAATTGCGTAGGATAGCAGAGGTGGTGTAAATATGCGTCCCCTTATGAGAAGATTGGACAGTTCGGGATGAGAAGGAGTAAACATTTATTGCTGCACTTTACTAAATTGGGGATGGGAGGTGGGGATGGTTGAGAAAAAATTTGCGGCGATAGGGATTATGGGGTGGGGAGAGGGAGGGGATTCTTCTGCTTATACATTTTGCAGCAGTAGTTGTGCGCGACGTCTCCTAGATGTTTGAAAAGCGTCCGCGTAGGTGTGGCAAAGTTTTGTAACCCAAAACTAGTCTCCCAGATCCCTGGCTGAGGAAAAAAAGGATTCAGGTTGTCGGGCAAGTTGGCGGTCGCGAGTATGCGCCGTGTGGGGGCACAGTAGTAAACAGTTGGACTCGGACTATGCTGACCTTCGTGTGGGTGTTCCTATATGGTTAAAAGAGATAAAAGAGAAGAAACACAAGAGGAAGAAGGGGAGGCGAATGGAGAGCAGCTGTGGCCGCTTCGCCGTGCTGAAAAAGATTGATCACTCTTCAAGTGCTTTCAGTGGAACAAGCTTGACAACAAGGCTATCGAGAAAAATTCAGAGAAACTATTATATAGACGGGTCGTACCAACGTCACAGCCGCCGCCATGTTGTCGAACCAGCAACACTGCGAGAATCTAAGCATTTCTATATGCTGTGCCTCTTTTATAATTACGGCGCCCATGACGTCACGTTAAAACCACCTCGTGCGCACTAATGGCAGAATACAGAAGACCTACCGCTGCTAAAGTTACCATTCCATGGGTTTTGCATGCTACCTTTGTTGGCTCATTTTTAAATTTCAGCCCATTCAATGTTAAGGCATATTTTTATTAGCAGAAAAACATTTTAAACTTGTGTGATAACATACATAATGAGCCCTGAGTACGGAGGGGATAAAATCATAACTGATTATCGGTGAACCTCAACAATAAATTTTGCACGCTGAAAGGACTTGCAGTCGTAAGTACTGAACGGTGTTGTTTGCATCCTCCTCACTGAGTGTCATTTAAGGTTTCCGAGTTATCCTGTGACATCCGATTATTAGACATGACCATCGTACGGCTGTCGTAAAAGGCTGAGAACTGTTTTGTATTTCTCTCGATGAACAGTAATGCTCAAAGCTGAAAGTAACAATGGCAAGGTAGCTCTCCGCGTTCTAAGCAAAGGTGGCTCAAGAGAAGAAAAACATTGAATCATATGGGCACCGGGACACGCCGGCCTGGCCGGCTTCTACGCAGCGGATGCTATCGTTCGAGGACATACTAACCGAGCGAAGGCTGATGCGCTGCAATTCGAGCCCACTACAAAGAGGGTCGCAAGCCTATGGTGCGGAGAGACAGCCACACTGTACCACACCGCGTGCAAATGTTAATTCAACGCTGCAACCCGCCGCGGTGGCTCAGTGGTTAGGGCGCTCGACTACTGATCCGGAGTTCCCGGGTTCGAACCCGACCGCGGCGGCTGCGTTTTTATGGAGGCAAAGCGCTAAGGCGCCCGTGTGGTGTGCGATATCAGTGCACGCTAAAGATCCCCGGGTGGTCGAAATTATTCCGGAGCCCTCCACTACGGCACCTCTTTTTTCCTTTACTCTGTCACTCCCACCTTTGTCCCTTCCTTTACGGCACGGTTCAGGTGTACAACGATATATGAGACAGATACTGCGCCATTTCCTTTCCCCAAAATCCAATTATTATTATTATTAACGCTGCAGTCTCAGTCATACACAATGCCACACAGGAGAAGTGGAAGATAGCGCTGTCTAGTTGAGAACCCGGAGATTAGCTTTCACGGGTTGAACGGGCCCCAGCCGCCGCAGCCGCCGCAGGAGACCAGAACTTCAACCAAGAGGACTTCGAAGACCATAGGAGCAGCGCATAAACGTTTTGCCACTCTCTCTCTTGTTAATTTCTGATCGTTTTAGCTAGTGGTGGCGCATTTTTGCTTGGCCCACCATCGCATCAGGCGGTACACAGTTACGAAGAGCCGTGGAAATCATTAAGCGTTGAAACTAATTTTGCGGACTGTATACGATGTTAATTTGTCAGTTTTGAATTAATTATACGACCTGCACATCTCACAATAACGTGTACCATGGTTCGTTCAAGACTCACAAAAGCTGAAAAACGCAAACACGTGAGCATGGATTGATGGATGAAAGTTATGGTTTATGGTTTATGCGGGTTTAACGCTCGAAAGCGACTCAGGCTATGAGGAACGCGTAGTGAAAGAGTGACCCGGAAAGAGTGACCGGTTTAGGCAGCGTGCTCATGCACGCTCTTTCAGTCTCATTTTACATCACTTGACATGCTTTCATACGCCAGTATCACTGTTGCACTTCAGCGAATCACTACGCCGAGTAATTGCAAAGCTGGCGCACCACCTCCTACATATGCTTGCAGAGCCAGCTTCGCGCATTGTTAATAAATGAGTGCTTTACATTTCAATAACTTTGAATTTTCTTTTTTTAATAACGCAAACTCAAAGACTACGTTCCTGGCGGAACGTGAAATCTGAATCTTCGACACGCCATTATGGATAAATCACCTATCAGAAGAGTTATGCACAGCAGTTGTTCCTGAATGTTTTGAATTATCGTGTTTTGAAATCGAAGGTAATTGAAACAAAACCCAACATCGCTTATAGGAGTAGAGTGCACTCAACAAAATTGTCATTTTTTTTCCTCTCGCAAACAAGAGCATCAAACGACTAATAGGTGGAAAATTGTGTAAGCGAAACTAAAATGTAAGTGATAAAAACATGCGGTGTCAAAATTTAAAAAATTCAGCTAACAGAAATGGGTTTCATGCGTGGCTCTCGCGAAAACCGGTGCAAGTACGACATCACGCTTTTTATAGAGCTCTGGTGTGCAATTTTGGCACACTCACTCAAGGCAATGTTTAAAAGTGACTATAGATATGATGAGGCAAGCATGCACCATGAGCTGGTATCAATACCGCAGGACTCGGTCGTGAGGCAGCAGTACAATTCAGTTGTACTGTACGCGCACCACGAAAACCCATCGGCGAAACATTGCAAAAGCGCACCCCACTCATAATTTTCTTCAGTAAAACAAAAGCCCCCGAGAATGTAAGCATTGCATATTACCATTACGTCACGTGCATGCCATTCCTCAGTTGCATCTGTTCGCGAATTTTCGGGGGTATTTTGTATCGGTGTTATGAGCAATGGCTCCGAAATACATATTAAACTACTCTTTTTGCTGTCACCTATTTCGTGGACTATCCAAATCACGTACTGTTTCACTAATTTTGGCTTGTTTAAAAAGACCACATTGTCGTTGAGTCATATATACACCCCGCGGCCGCGTCGGTATAAGCAAAAGAAACACGGGGCGGAATGAGAGGAAATCATTTCGCAGCGTCTGGCACGAAAAGTTTGTGCCAAAGACAAAATGAGACTTTTCACGCATCTCGGAATTACTCGCTGGGTTTTTTAAAGCCATACTAATACATTCTCCAAATTATTCCTCACTTTGCGTGCATTTCGCAGGCGGCCTCGAAATATATATGCATGAATACGTCTTTCGGCCCTTCCTTTATTCGAGGCGGCCAGTGATGCCCACACGCGAATCAAGCGGTTGAGTTATTGCCATCGAAAGCCTTCGAGCGCGCTAGGCCGAATTTTAGAGAGCCTTGACGCATGCGGGCTCGCGGAGGATACCACACGGACTGCGGGCGGCCGGCGCATACAAAGGCGCAAAAAAAAAAAGAACGTGGATGCTCATATTTAGGAGCATGAATTTTGCCTCCACACAGCTGGGCTCGTTTCAATTCTCTCGCATCGAATGAAACTGGTGGGCGGTTTCCCTCTAGGACGGGTGCTGCGGCGAGACCGAGAAGATTAAAGCAGTTGCGAGCACCCTCGAGCGTTCATCACGCATCGCTGTGCGTCCTCATTGCCCTCTCCGCGGCTTGCGAAAGCGCTAGAATTTTGAGAAAATTGAAACCTAGTCGGCTACTGGCAAGGCGGAGGAATGTCTCGCGCATGTGAGTTACGGCTGCGCTAGAGAAATGGCACCGGGGCAAATTTCTTCATTTAGGAGGAGCCTGAGATCACGTTCCGTGCTCTTTGACGCTGCGTGTCTTACGCTCTGAACAGTGTTGTGTTTGAGGTTTTCCTCCAAATGACAAGTTAGGTTAGGCAAAGATATCAAAATCTAATGGACCATATTTTTGCCTTCATACAGGATGTTTCATTTACGACTTGACGTGATCTTTATAAATAGGCTTTTTGAGTTAGAAGAGAGCTTTTTTCATCATAGCATTGTCAGCGGTGTAGTACATCGGAATACAAATAGGAGTGCAAAACTAGAAGGCTGGTTAACTGAAAATGAGTAGTTAAGTTTATAACTATTACTTTTAGACGCCTAAATTAACGAGGCGTGTGGCCCACTGTAATTAATATCCGAAGCAGTTTTCAGAGTTTCGAAAACGCAATTACCCTCTGCGCTGTGGCCCATCAAATTTTGTCTACATCGCGCCAAAATAAATGCTCTTTCGAGAATCTTGCAGGCAAAGCAGCACCACCAGCACGCGTCGCCCGTCAAAATAGCCAAAATTTACTGAGCCACAACGCCGAGGGTGACCCAGTTTTCTATATTCTGAAAACTGGTATAGATATTGTGTTCGATAGGCTTCACGCCACTTCATAATTTAGAAGCCTGACAGTAATAGCTAGAAAGTTAACTATTCAATATCAGTTAATCATGCTCCTAGTTAGCACGTCTTGTTCCTGATGTACTACACTGCAGGCAACGATATGCCGAAATAATCTCTCTTCGAACTCAAGAAGCCTATTTTAAAAAATTGTGTACACATCTTAGGGGAAACACCCTATATCGATTTCCTTTAGATTACAAGTTCACCACGCGCTCTTCCGTTCACACCTTAACTACTGTACACCAGTATGGGAGACGACTACTAAAGGAAACGTCAATACACTTCTGCGTCTAGAAAAAAAAAGCCATACTTTGCTTAAACAAAGTATCATAACTACATTCCTCAGCCGAGCTATTTCATCAGCATGATATAATCAATATTCACTCCCTTTACAAATACCGTCTCCTCCACCAGTTTCAATTTGCTAATGAAAAGTATGAAGAATTCATGTTGACACTTTCAGGTGCAACATTACGCTGCAATATTTTTAAAACCCGCACGCCTGAAAAATGAGTGATTCCACACAGCCGAACTAATTACCTTCTACAGACATTAACCTATAAAATGCCAGTGTTACTAAATAAGTTCAATGTACCCAGTTTTATTAACCCTGAAATAATCCACAAAGTTTTGCGTTCAATATTTCTGGAGTGACCTGTGCTTGCGTGCTATAAACATAGTAATGTTAGCTTTTTGTCTAACTTGAGTGCAATGATCGGCTTTGTTGTAGTCACGTGTGCAAGCATCCGCTAAAATAACGCCTTGATGTCTTTTTTTAATCTTACCTCTGCTCTTATTTTTTCTAAATTTATGATAAAAAGTGTCGTTTTCGAAATAACGGTACATGTATAACTTTTTTTTTTTTGCACTGCTGCCACTGGTGCCTGCCGCCGGTTTTCATGTCTCGTCAAGCTGTCCCCACAGCGTTTTGCCTGGAAGACCGCCAACATTGTAAAATCTTGAAAATAAAGGTGAATTTGAATTTGAATAAGGTAGCAGGTGCTGTTGCCATTGACTTTCACTAACAAAAAGCTCATCTCAAGGAACTAGAGTTAATATTTGGGTCAGTTTTCATTTTCAGGGCTTTTTACAAAAAAACGTCAGTGTTGTCCCTACCAATTCGTGTGTGCCAACTGAAAAACTAATTGGTCTCAAGAGCAATTACCTGATTCTCTCATTCTATGCCGTAGGGATCGACGACTGCGAGCTTTATAAGTGTTTTGCACCTTATGCCCAGCCGTTGCCGTCGGTCTTCTTTCACGTGGTCTGCGGTGGCGAGGGCGCACTTTGCGCATAAAGCTCATACACCTTATTCACCCACATATTTATGTCTCAGACAACCTATAAACGCACCAGTTGCTTTCATACAAAATCTTATTTTTGCCTACTGCGGTCTTGCTCGTATTTCTGCTGATCACATTTGCATGGTATTTGGCGATTTCATTTTCATCAAGCCTTCGCCCTAAATTAACGCTCAAAATCCCAGTTGAGTAGAACGTTTTGGCATTGCAATTAGGGGCTGTGGACACCTGAACTTAAGCTTTCTTTTCACCTAAAGCCATGGTTGCAGTGTTTTCCTTGGCAGAAAGCAATGTAAGGATTGTTTGGATGCCTTCAAATTTTGTAAACTATTATTCCCTACTTCATAGTTGCCCATTTGGGTTTAACCGCATGTGTACTGATCTCAACTTCCTATCCGAGCTTCCCGAAAAGCCATCACGCTATCATTTCTTCTCAAATCGGCAGATCTCATTCTTGCCGAGCAAGCAAAATTTTCAAACCCAGCATTTCTGGACAGAATCATTTTTGAGTGAGAAACATTTTACAAGCGCAATTTTTTCATATAATGTAAGATTTCACTATAAAAATCAATTTATCCGCAGATCATCCTACGGCAGTCTTGTATTTTTTCTTCATTCAAGTTTTTGCTGCCGTCAAAAGTGCTCCCCATTGGTTTTCTATGGCAGTCTTGACTGTTCCATGCGATCGCTGGAAACATTTTAAAAGAAAGATTTTGCTACATATCATAATAATGAACCATACCTTCAATATTTCTGTAACGGTCTCTTACAATTTTCTAAACTTCAAACTTTTTCCCAAGAAGTCTGAAGTTGCTCTATTGCAAAAAGTGTCGTTTATTTCCAGGTAATTCAGTTTAGCGGCACAGCATCATTGTTGTGAAACAACGTAGGGGCTGAAACGTTACTGCACTCTAAAGTATACATTTTGAATTTATTTAATTTTTGTCCGTAGGTCGGTGCAGAAATCGGAAACGGCTGCCGAAGCTTTCACATTTTGACGTTTCTACGTTTCGCTGAAGTCTAATGTCGAAACTCTAATATTGGCTTTTAGTCTGGAAGTGTTTCGAAAATCGCGCAAAGTTCTGCGCGACTGGCGAGCGAAAGTTCACTGCAGGGATCAGGCAGAAACGTTTCAGGCAACCTTGAGTGCTGGATGAACCCGAGCGATTGACTCACAAAAAACTACACGGCGGCCTCGTTGAGCACTTGTCGACGCAGGGGAGCAGGAAATGCGTTGCAAAAGAGTTGATCCGTGCTTAAGCTTTATGTACAACAGAATGCTGCTGTCCAGACAGAACTGCGCTCTGACTCTGCGCCCCTTGTTGTTTGGGCTGCAGAGCAGAATAATTCGCATCGCTATTCACATAAAAAAGACAAACACTGGTATTGGTCATATAAGTATATCTCATGTATGGAGGATATATCAGTTGTCTCAGCCTAAAATGCAGGCAATACTTTGGCCGTTGCAAAAGAGGGACCAAGGACAAAGTAAAATCGAACCAGAAATACAGTTGGTAGCTTCATGCAGCGAAGCGATCGTTGCAAAAGCGGTCTTGTCATCCTTGGGTGCTGAGATTAATCTGTACATTGCATTAACAACTGAACCGGAGATGAGAACCTCTGTAGGAATATTTTGTTTTGTTTTTGTTAGGACGCTTGACATATACAAATTATCCGTATTATCCCGGCGCGGTAGCTCAGTGATTTTGGCGCTCGGCTGCTGACCACAAGGACGCGGGTTCGATCCCGGCCGCGGCGGTCGAATTTCGATGGAGGCGAAATTCTAGATGCCAGTGAACTCTGCGAGGTGAGTGGTCCTTTAAGAACCGCAGATGGTTGAAATTTCTGTAGCCCTTCTCTACTGCGTCCCTCATAGCCCGAGTCGCTTTGGGACGTTAAAACCCCAGTAAGCCATTAATTAAAATCAATCATTAAAAACTGTTGCTTGAGGCAGTGGCGTTCATTTCTTTTACACCCGATCATAACACCTCAATGACTTCGGCGCACTGTTTTTTCATGGCACGCTCTCCGACCCCGGCACCGAGCTATACCACACGCGCTTCGCTATCGCAGGAACGATTCAATCTTTAAAAAAAAAGCCTTTATTTTTGGAACACTCATTTGAAATTTTTTTCACCTGGTCTTTCGAAAGGAATTGGAACACTCAGTTGTTATAGGCAGTGTTTGCAATTCACAAGTGTCATTGATCAATTACCCTTTTATTTGAAATAAATTTATTCGTGCTTTCCTACTCGTAACCGACACAGAGATGTAAAAAAAATAACTATCGGTGTGCTGACTGAGCGCTCAAGATGTGTACGCTGTGTTTATAGCTTCTTTCGATTCTTTTTCTAGAGAAATTATACCATAAAACGATGTCCTGTCCTTGATGCATCTGCTCCATTTCTCGCGTACATTTCCCGGCTAACCGCTGAAAAATGAATAAATTAAGTCATTGCAATGAATGTAAATAAATCCTTAACTCTCTAAAGCCAAGCACCGTGCTACGCAGCATATTCGGCCAACACAACCTGCACAGAGCTATTACAGAAAACACCAGGACTAATTCTCGGTAAAAGACAACCTCCTGCTCCCTTACCGGACAACGGGACTACAAACCTGCACATTAAGTAACTCAGCTTTGATTTATTAGTTATAACTAGCATTTACTAGTAGCAACTAGTGTTAGCAGCGTTTGCTTAGGGGATAGTTGACTTACAGTTATAGGTGGATTGATTCTTATGCAACACATGGAGCAGCGAAAAGAGGCAGACGAGACGAGTGCTCGTCCCGTCTACTGTTTTCTGCCGTACCATGTCTTGCGCTAAGAAGTAATCCTTCTTATTACTGTCAACTGGCATTTTTGTACTCACTAGCGTATTTTGCAGCTGCACATCAGCTCGTTTTTGTTCGCTTTTAGAGACATAATTGCATCCATACTATTTCTAACGTCGACTTGCATTCAGTCTTGATATTTAAATCCGTGATTACGTAAAATGTTTTTTAGTCCAATAAAACTTAAGCTTCTAAACAAAAATATCCTGCCCCGCTTTTTCCTTGGCTACGAAACAAATTTTATATTCAGTGCGTAAAAAATACTACAGAAGACTGACTGGCAACAACGCAACTTCAGTGAAGGCTCAATATACCAAATATTCAATTAGTTTATTCCTAATTCTTACAAGAGTGAAACGCGTGTATAAAGAAAAAATTGTTGAGGATTGTAATAGTGTCCTTAAAATGAAGTGGAAACTGGTTTACGATTATCAAATATTGTAATGTTCTTACTCGATGGAGATCACTGCTCGAAATTAAACAGTAGTTTTCATCGAGACGAGCATTATCCAGTAATTATTTTTGAAATCTTCATTGTGATATTTGCCATATCGCCCTTTATCTTCCAAAGACTCCAAAATCTTTCTTTCTCCTCGATCTGCGCTTGAGAACTGTATCTGTCATTAAATCTTTGAAAGCTACCGGCCTACGACATGATGGCATCAATTTTTCCCTCTTAAGCCACCAAGTATTTCAGCCATTTCGAGCCTGATTCTTAACCCAGAACATATTCGCATGCGTTAAGATAGGCTCAGATTAGTAGCGTTTTAAGAAAAGTGATGTGACGATTGTTAAATGCTACCCACGAAACATTTAGAGTCCCATTTTTAGACACAATGTAATAAAAATGATTGATACTGGCTTATGAAAATATGTTAATAAATTTAAGCAAAATTTTATAATTAACTTGGTTTTTTTAATTCACTGACATTGCGTTCGCCTGCCTTGCTAACACTTTCAGGTCACCCATCTAAACGGCAATTATTCTCAGACTGTGTTCATTGTTTTCAATAAAGCTTTTCACATTATTTACCATCATTTTTTATTTCATAAAATAAAAGCTTATGCCGCGTCATGTATACCCGGCTTAGCATAAGCTGTTTTCAAGCCTTTCTGGCACAATAGACTTCATATTATTTAAGTTAGCATCATCTCTTCTGCACATGATTATTCACGGCTTGCCTCAAGACTTCGCTTGAGACATTTCCTTTTTCAATCTATATTAATGACCTGCGCTCATGTCTCACTCTCCTACTGGCATCTTATACACGAATGACAGGACAGTTTTGATATTTTATTTTGGCATTAATGTTCTTGCTTCTAACCTGCAACCTGACCTCGTGCTCTTTTAACACTGGTGCCTGGTTGGCAGACTGACCATTAACATTTACGTAACATACTTTCAAGCCTTTTGATCATCTCATAAAAAAGCTGGTCACAATGGTTGCTTGCGTATAAACTGCAAAATTACATCTTCCGGTGATCAAGTAAGCGTACCAGGTGGGGCTGTTGACTGTCATTTAAAAATCACGCATTTTGTAAACCATACATGTAAAAACGTTTCTCAAGGCATATAAGCATTACTAAAACGTGTTTCTCTCTGAGCCCACACACCTTATTAACTCCTTATACAGCTTTTACTTCTAACCACATTAACGATTGCATTTCATCCTGGGGTAATGGATGTACATGTACCTTTCTACAGCTTATAAAGGGGCAAAAGCCAGCTTTTGCATCATAACATTCTCACCTGACCCCATCGCTACCATTAATTACACAACTTAGTATTCTACCGCTCTTAACCACGGATCTTTGGAGCTTTAGTGTCTTATTCTTCAGAATTTTTCTCATGCATGTATGTCTAAGTATACTTCTTCGACACCTGCTGGTTAACGTTAACATCGCGCGTTTTTCTTTTTAAACAGGCTAATTTTGCCGAAAGTGAATAGTAAATATAATAAGCTATGCATACTCATAAAGTCAAGAGAATAAGCAGTAGACCTTAATTCCGTTATCAAATACAACACTAAAAATTCCTCATGGCATTCCACAACTAGCAATTTTGTAACGATAGCTACATTACGGTAGCATTTCGAGCCTTCAGCCGCCGCGCCGCCACCGCTACGTGGTCACATGGTGGGTCACGTGATGAGCAGCAGCTGCCAGCGGCGCGGCTGGTCACGTGGTTCTCACTAGTTTGGTCACGTGACCAGCCACGCGGTTGGTCACGTGGTGCGGATCAGCTACTGCTGCCGGTGGCGCGGCGTGCCAGCGAAACCGACCTGCAACAGCTCTGCGCATACGCCCTGTCAAGTGGGACGAAGATGAAGATTAAAGAACGCCCAGCGATACGGAGCGGCGAAAGACTGATTTTGCAGTTCAACTGAGCAAGTTCCACTCGGCCAGCTGTAGCTATCGCGTTACTCCAGGTTCAACCAGAGCTAAACCACCGCCAATTTTTTATGCTTGCTTATTTTTGTGTTCGTTTTGCTTGCACTTTTTAATGTCTGTATCCCCTTACAGCTCCTAAATGTTTGTACAAGGTGTCATGTTGTTCTGTTTTGGTGTCTAATCAGCGCTATCACAACCCGCCGAAATATCTGACGTGTGTTGAAGCGAAGCCTGCGGGCGCAGCGATGAACCTCCACTCTTAACATTCAAACTTTATAAGCACCACCCACCAGCCACATTTCTTACCGTACCTCCTTGCTAGGGTGCTCCCTGCCTATTCTCCGCCACCCTGGATCCACCACCAAACCACATCCCTGCCCACCATTGCTCTCTGGAAGCGTCATACACCAACCGCCCACCCAACTCTGCTTCAGAATCTCCACTGATCCCCGAAAAAAAAAACAGTTACGGCGAAATCCAATACAAACAAGCAACGATAAAGCCACCTGCCTTCCATAAGCACGACGCTCTAGTCGCCTCCCCACCGAACCGTGCCCTTCAGCCTAGGAGGTTGACTACACATTCACCGCTACTCTCAACCCAGTTCCGCCCTCCTCCGCATTACAGAAAAATTGCCACGTAAGTCACCCCTCGGATTAGAGTAAAAGTATTCGGTAAAGTAAAAGCATCAAAGTGATCGTCGAGTGTAAATCTAACTACTTTCGCAAAACTGTAGCATCAGATGTGGGATCGTCCTCTAAAATTTTTTCATTCCTGTTTTGTGCAATGTTTCACCTTTGTATTCCAGTTGGCACTTATCATTTATCATTGTTAATTTGTACATGCTCGCATTTTTAATATATTTATTGGGTTTTAATACAGGAGGTACCGTCAGTGTTTTGTTAGCGTTGGGACAACCCACTGTTTAATATCTACCCTTTCCATTTTTTTAGGTCTCTTTCTGTTCGATCGAAAATTGTATTGAATTGAAATGAACATTTGACACCCTGTGATCTGTTGTGCTGCACACTTTGTTAACTACTTGATAACCTCTTAGCCTTTGGTGTGTGGTGAATCAAAGAAGTTCGAATTTGAAAATTGCCGTCAATTTGAAAGAATGAGGTTATTGCCAATGCATGTCGTAAAGAACAGAATTGTGCAGTCCGGATGTGAAAGCTCTACATTGGCCCACACAATTGAAGTGAATGAGAAATTCTCTTCTGCCGAAAGGAAACGTCCACTTCATGGTGTAAAGCATTTAAAGAAATATTGTTCTCGCGTTCATTTTTTTCTCAAGTGGGAGCTTTATTCACGAAAAAAAAAGGCTCCCGATTCTTTAGGACGCACTGTCCTATCACATCTGCTTCCTCATCGACACTTCGCCATCTAAATTGACATTTCTCGTATGAACTTTTGCTCCAAGAAACCTAAATGGGTCCTCCCATTTCTTTAGTCCTTCGAGAATGAAGTTTGCTGGCCTTTTTTGACTCCTCCACAATGCTGCAAGGGGCCGGCTTTGGGACGACGACCCTTCGTCAGAGGGCATCCAATGGCAGTAGCTCTTGATCCCTGCTTTGCCGCTAGACGCCAGAGATGTTGACGAATATGACGCGGCCGGCTTTGGCCGCCACAAGGGTCGCGAAGAGGCTGCGCCGACCTGAACTAATGGCGCAATTTCCGGTGTCGCGCGTGATGAAGCGCATCGCACGCAGAGGGTCCGGTAGCGTATGACGCTTAACGCGCCATGCGAAGGTTTGGGATGCGACCCAGCCCTTTTTTTTCTCTCTGTTGCTTCGTGTGCACTAGCCTGGTGTTTCTTGCCAGCATGTCTTATGCCTACTGTTCTTTTATCGTACAGCCATGTGCTACTCCATCTTGTCCCGGGCCGTTTAGGCGCGTGAAGCGAGAACGCCAAAGCTAACCGGACAACTCAGAGGAGAAAAAAGTGCAATTCGGGGACAGAATCAAGCGGGCCCAGCAACCGCGATTTGCGGTTTATCCGCGTGTCGTCCCCGGGCTTAGGGAAGCTAAGCGGTGAGGGTGTGAGATAAATGTCTCTAGGCGCAGTCAGGGTCGCGGATACCGGAGACAAATGATGGGTGGAACTGCCGAGCCTTGTGTTGACACAAAGTGCCAAAGGGAGGTTTCAACTAATTGAGTGCCTATTTACTCCTGATAGGAATGAAAGATATTAATTAGGGGGCAGCGACACTTAAGACTGCTTACTTGAAGGAATTCAAAAGCATTACTGTCCCTGGGTGCACTGACACCCACCCCACGCACAAATGCGCGCGCATGACACCACCAGGAACGCTGTGCGACGAACGGTTCCTTCACAATTTCCGTAAGAAAATTGGTTTTTAAGGCAAGAAAATGGTACAGTAACTGTCTAAAATTTAAGTGGAAAGCTTAACTGCTCCTTAAGAAAGAGAATGTCTCGTCTACGTATTGCCTGTGTGGGGTTTAACGTCCCAAAGCAACTCCGGCTATGTGGGGGCCCAGTAGGGAAGGGCTCCAGAAATTTCGACCACCTGGGGTTATTTAGCGTGCGCTTACGTTGCAAAGTACACAGGCCTCTAAAATTTCCCCTGCATCGAAGTTCGAATGCTGAGTCTGGAACGGCATACATTTGAAGGTGCATATGTCGTCGGTTCGAATCCCTCTCGAAAGCTAGCTTCTAACTTGACTAGCACATGTAACCTATCTGCACCGAGAAGTCGTATGACACCACTCGGAAAGTTGTTCGACCAACGGTTGCGTCATAATTTTGTGCGAATTTTGTCGGAAAAACTGGCGCCACATGGAGGCTGGCCAGTGGCGAGTATATATAGACGAAAGACATGCAACAGTTCTCTCAAGCGGCGATGTTCGGCTTCCTGTGTGCTTCATACGGCATCTTGATTGTGTAACCCTACTTTTCTTGCCATCGCTTGGATTTTGTGTACCATCTGCGATTCTGCCCCCCCCCCCCCCCCCCGCCCCTACAGCACGCACAAGCCACCGACTTTTCTCGTAATGAGACTAGTAATGCCTTCGCATTAAAAAAAAGGCGGTTTAAGTCAATTTGGGATTGCGAGAAGTTACTTTCTTAGCTATATAGCTTAATTGTTTGAACTACAGCCCATATCATTTTGTAAGAAGCTAGTCTCTTGCATCGTAAGCGGTCGTTCTGAAAGGTGCAGGTTTTACGAAACACGTTGTGAACCATTACTTACTCCGCTTCTGCCGTCTTTTTTGTGGTGCCTGCGGCGCGGCGCAGCTAATGGGTGAATGCAGGCACACACGTTGTGTCTACAAACATAAAAAACAGGACATGTGCTTATTGCTCCTTTTGTACATTTATGTGGCCGCGTGGTAAGGTCGCATGCGTTTCGTCATTAAGAGTGCTCACAGCTTCGTGTGGAATAGTCACAATAGCGCTATATTTGGATCTCATTCGTGTGCAAGAGCTTTTATCGCGAGGTAAAACCACGTTAATGAAGCGCTTGCACACAAAGTCCACCTACTTAATCGTGTCATTTCAAAAGAGCCAACCGTCCAACTGACCCCTGTACTCAGAAATGTAACGTAGATGAGAATCTGCACTATTTCTCCTGTGATAATCATTTTTTTAGTGGCCTTCATCGCACAAACACAGGGTATGCATTCTGTTCTGATTAGCATGAAACCGAATCGCGCAACCGAGGAGAAAGGTAGGTTTGGTGCGTTCCCCTGGAAAGTGCTATACGGGCTATCTTCTCTGAGGTTTGTCAACAGAGATGTTCAAGGGCACTGCTCTATAAATGTTCTTCAGCAGAAGTTATCAAAATACGCTGTTTTCCAGCGTGGTTATGGTGATTCCCAGTTGACCCTCCATCCGTTTTAGGACCTTTCATTCTCTCAGCGTAATTCATTGCACGTTCAGTGGTATAGGCGCCTTTTCTCTAGCCCACCGCAGGTAATATTATCTTTAGCGTAATAATGTCGTTTTCTTTTCACTTTTTGCTTATATCACGAAGAAGCTACTCCAAGGCACGCAGCCCGTGACCAGCTAGACGGGCTGCCGACGCTGAGCTGTCGCACTTGGTATGGTCGTTGTTTTAAGAGTCAGTTTCGCCTGCACTGGCTGCCTCACTTAATATGACGCTTGAGCGTATTGTCATGAACAGCCCTTTCAAAACGTGTGCGTTTCAAAAGCTGCGCAAGATGGCGAGGAGTTTAGTAAATTGAGGCAGACAGCATGCCAGCTTTCGAGCGGGATTTTGCGCTTTGTGGGTTAGTGTGAAAGGTGCAACATTTAGCTGCGATATTCATCAGGCCACCGTACCGAGCGAATTGATCTGCGATGTTCAAAAACTGTTGGAGGGCACATATAAAGGACGCCTGCTTTCTGGAATGCGTTTAGAGAGGCACCTTTTTTTAAGCCTTTATAGGGCCGGTTCCTTTTAAGGCCCTGTTCCTTGAAGGGACTAATCTATGCAACAGCTTGCTCCTGCCGACAGTGCTGACTTAAAGCAAACAGCGCATAGTTCATAACAACGTCACCCTCACCGACTCCGCAATCGGATTTTTTTGTAGCATTTGTAAGGACAAAAACGTTTAATGGTGCCTCGTCCCGATTGTCAGCCGGCCTCTGTACACGAAATACGTGAGCCACACGAGGGACTAAAAAAATACACGCAACTTGAGTGTTCCACGTCAGGCTGAGATGAGAGCAAATTGGTTACGAAAGCCAGGGTTTAGGATGTACCGTCGTCAGCACGTCTGTCTAAAGCGCTCAAATGGCCAGCCGTTGGCTGCAGTGTACGCCAAAAATTTTTTGCCGCAGCGGGCCCAGACGTGTTATCTTGGCTTTGATTCCGCAGTCTGCAGCGCCTTTCGATTGCTCTATAGAGATGTGCCCATGACTGCACCCAATGCACTTGCGCTGCAAAGTATTTTAGAACATGAAAAAAATCTAGTTTTAACGCATATCCTATTGGGGCAATCGCACAGACAGAAGTTTTAAAAAAAATCTACAACGGCTTAGCTGCTCCTTAACATCAATAATTCAGCAACAAGCTGGATACATGGATTCGTTACCGTTGACGGCATTCACGCTGATGTTCAGCTTGTTTTGACGCGGTACATTGGTTAGCACACGTTTACAAGGCGCCGGCTCCGATCAGCAGCATCGTCCAAATTCAGGCTAAGGCTGGAGCTGTAAGCTCCTCTACTCGACGAAGCTAGTTCCTCGCGCGAACTCCACTCTGAACAGCAGAGAACGCACAGTAGCCGCAGGCGCACAAGGACCGTTTGTTCTTCGTTGGTGGATGGATGGAAACACTTTATTTTCGTCAGAACGCATGTGCGGACGATTCCGTGCTGGCCATCAACCCATGGATGACGGCGACCGGGGTGGCCCCTTCCACGGCCCTGGTCTGGACGACCGGGTATGAGCTGGACAACACGGCCTCCCACTGCTCGAGACAAGGATCACGCATAATATCCGCCGGTGGCGGCGCTATGCTACAGCTCCATAAAATGTGGTCATATGTTGCCAGTTCCGGATACCATTTGCATTCCGGCTGAACGTCCGGGTAGGTTTTGTTTAACACTATCACGGATCTTCCCTGAGAAAACTCGGACCGAAAGAATGGACTAGCCTACAGGTGTACCCACACAGGCGCACATTTATTACACCCTACGTGACACACACACAAGCACAAAAACTAAATAACAAACTAACACAAAAACAAAGTTCCGCACAATGGCAAGACGGGCGAGTTAGTGATACATACTTAAGAGAAAATAGCCCAAAAGACGTGGACAAGTGAAGAAAACAACAGGGCCAGCGCTAACTGACAACTGAAGGTTTATTCACAGGGAACCAGGACTATAAACAGCGCAATCAAACAAGATAACAAACCAAAGAAACGTGTAGCTATGTGGGATCGAGGAACCGAACTTCACTATCATGCAGGCAAACCGACGGGCTGCTAACGCACCAATCCAGTTTTTTTCTTCATATAGAACGCCTCCATAATCTCCATAATCTCCACAAAAACAAAGACTATAAATACACACGACCCAAGAACACTGTTACCGGCGTCTACTACCAGTGTTCTACTGTTACCGGTCGGCGTTCGTGCTCACGGTTGGTTCGGAGCGGCTGCGGCGTTGTATGGGTCCAGTAGCTGCCGTCGAGGTGGCGTTTGACGTGCTGCGTCTGGCATCGCTGGCGCCGTCGCTGGCTGCGTCGTACAAGCTCCCGGTCCAAGCGCCCGTGGAGGTGATGCGGATGTTGTTGGCGTTGGGGGCACCACCCGGATGGGTGGCAACAGCGCTGGAGACACCGCTGGCCGTAGCAGGTGGTAGCGTCCTCCATTGACTCCCCGGAACGGGCTCAGGCACGGCAGGAAGTCCACGATGCGAAGCTGGTAGAACGCGAGCTCATCGGAGTAGTAGCCGGCGTCGCTCTCTTCCAGCCGAAGCGTCTCTGATCCACCGGAGCCTCCACTTCTTTTTCTCCCCCCCCCCTCCCGTGCCTTGTCACGCACCGCAGCTTGTCACGCACCCCTTCAAAACTTTTTTCTGTGTCTGACGTATCAAGCCACCTATCAAAATAGATGGACAGCCTGCAGGAAAACTGCTCTGCGGTTCCAGAATCCTCAGGTTTCGCGGTGCGAAATCTCTCACGAAAACCCTCTGCCGTAAGCCTGAATCTCTCCTTTTTTTCTCCACCAATCATCTCTCTCCACCTCACCGAATGCTACTTCTTCATATTCTTTAGTCTTCGGATAATCCATGTCATCCTTATCGCCAACCTATTCGTCTTCTTCATACCTCTTTTCTTCATCATTTTATTTTAGCCTCCCTATTATATGTGACAAAGTCCCCTCTCTAAAGAGTTCTTTCGTGTAAAACTGCTAACGCCATCTTTATCTTCAGGCCATCCAGCCAACTGACTATCTTCTGTGGCGATTCTGGACCCAGCACGCAACACACCGCAGATGTCCAGCACACAACAAAAGCACACCACTAACACAGCGCACCAAACTGCATTTTCAGAACATTAACACTCCCCTTCCGTTGTCTGTACGGTGCCCATAATAAACATGCTGATGTCCACAACACACTCCCTTGTATAATCACATAACACCAACAACAGCAACACCAACAAGAAGATAAATCCCAGAGATACCTAAAGCTGTACAGTTGGCTCTACTCATGAAGTCCGCTCTATCGTTATCTCGGCCTTTAATATATTCCACCTGAAATGAGTATTCTTGCGAGGCCAAATTCCATCTCATAACTTTACTAGTGTTCATTTTGGCCTTGGGTAAATATTCAAGCGGCTGATAGTCGTTTGAATTCTGAAATGTCTCCCATAGAAATAAATGTGGAATGCCTTTACTGCCCACACCACCGCCAAACATTCCTTTTCAACAGTGGAGTAGTTGCGTTCACTAGCCGATAATATCTTACTGGCAAAAAATGCCGGATGTAGCACGCAATTCTCTTGCAAAAATACGGGCCCTAAAGCTTGGTCTGATGCATCAGTGCGAAGCACACACTCTTTATCCAGATTCGGAGCAAGCAGAACGGGCGGTTTTGCCATATGCCATTTTAACATCACGAATGCATTTTCATGTTCAGCAGTCCAGTTCAGCTTATTGCTTGCAATTTCTTAGTGAGGTCGACAAGCGGATCGGATATGTGGGCATAACCGGGAATAAAGTCCCTGTAGGATCCCGTTAAACCCAGGAATGACTGCACCTCTTTCTTGGTCGTCGGTGTCTGGGCCAGCTGTATTTTGTCCAAGATGTCTTTCGTCGCGATGCGGCCCGCCCTCGCTTGTGTCTGAGAAAAGAAATGGCTTCAAGGCCCACCTCACATTTTGCCGGTTTTATGGTCAGCCTGGCTTGTTTGCATGGAAAGCCTTCTTGGTATTATAAATCATTAACTCATAATCTATGTCATTTTTCTTCAGCGTCACAAGGTAAGGGCCCTTCCACTGCATCAGTAACTTAATATGATTCGTGGGTAGCAGGATAAGAACAGTTTCACCCGGATGCAGATTTATGTGGGTAGCTTTCTTGTCATAGTATCCATTATAGCGTTCGCGCGCCCTTTCCAGGCCTTGATGTGCCATCCACCACGTTTCCTACAACTTGTCCCGCAACTCAAGAACGTATGTGTATGTTGTCTTGAGATCTGATGCAATCTCCTTATTAGCCCAAAGCTCATTGAGTATTGTAAGTGGACCTCTAACGGTTCCCCCATACAACATCTCAAAGGCCGAGAAACCAAGACTCGTTTGCAGTGCTTCGCGGTAAGCAAACAAAAGAGCTGGGAGATATCCATCCCAATCAGTAGGTCTCTCCTCGCACATTTTCTTGATCATATTTTTAAGGGCGCCGTTAGATTGCTCTACAAGCCTATTACACATGGGATGGTAAGACGTTGTCAGTAACTGCCTTATTGACAAAAGGCGGTTAACCTCCTTCTTTACTTTCGATGTGAAGTTCGAGCCCCGGTCACTCAAAACTTCCCTCGGGAACCCATATCACGAGAACATCTCCACAAGACCCTCCGCCACTTGGATACTGTCAGTAGCATTCAATGGAATAGTTCAGGATAACGAGTGGCCACGTCAACCAGAGTAAGCACATATCTATTGCCTCTGGTGAAAACTGGAGAGACAGGCCGCACAATGCCTATAGCCACATTTTGAAACGTATGTCGATGGCTGGCATCTTGCCCAAAGGTACGGAACCAACTCTACCCTTAGGAACTGTGCACTGGCACACGTTACATGAGCGAAGAAAGCGTTTAACGTCACTCTGAACACCTGGACAGAAGGACTCCTGGGTGATCCTAGATACCGTTTCTTGAACACCCTGGTGTCCGGCCATAATGGCGTCATGTCCTAAGCGCAGCGCTGTTTCTCGCATATCTCTTGGTAACACCAGCTGTTGGACCCGCCTTCCTAAGCTAAATAAGCATTCCCTGTGCAGGAGACCATTTACTAATTGGTATTCGAATGACGTAGGGCCCTTTTTTTCTTTTCACTTTTTCCCCAACTCTTTCGAAGCAGGCTTTCAAGCTCAGATCTTCTCTTTGCCTAATTGCAATTTCGCCTGGTGCTACGCTGAGACACATCGTAACAGGAGTAGAGAGCGGACGCTGTGTTGCTCGAGCTGTCGCTTGAACTCTTGTTTCCACTGCTGACGAGAAACTGACTGCACCCGTCTGAGCTGTCGCGGGCCTTTCCTGCTTTGGGTGTTCTTCAACGTCGAGCATCCTCCACTCGGGATCGCGGCCTTCGACACTTCTTGCACCCGTAATGTTTCCCAAGACGAGATCGTAGATGGGTTGCACTACGAATTTTGCCTCTACCTGTCTAGTATAATATGGCGTGGACACTAGAATCCTGGATTAAGGAAGGTACCTTACTGTGCTATCTACAAGAGTGACGACCGACGCTTCCCCTGTAAGATCATCGTCCTTCACCAGGCTTCTCCGAACCAAAACCAGGCTTCTCCGAAAAGGCTCCGCTGTCTCTAAGAACTAATATAGGACGGTCTCCTATTTGCCCGACCACCCCCGGCATTGCTGCTTTCGACTTGGGTGTTCCACTCACCGCCTCATTTCCCAGCGGCGTTTGCTCTCCTTTCAGCTGTGGAACTTCAGGTGGTGTGGCAAGTTATGCCTAAGAGTCGACCACGCATGTAGCTCGGTCCTGCGTTTCGTATTGGCACTCATCCAGAGTATGACCCCTCCTCTTGCAACCTTTACACACAACCTGTGTCTTTTGGGTAACGCTACTACACCGACAGTCAACTGCACGGTGTCCCACCTTATTGTAGAGAAAACACCTTACTGGCGCCTTAGATGCACCGCCATATGCTCTTGGTTTTGTCGCATCTGTCTCTAGGACCTTTTGGGTTTCCTCCTTTGCCTTACTCAAATTGTTCAATCCTTGAGCCCCGAGGAATATGTCTGCAGTGTCGGCGAACTCTTCCAATGAACACAACTTTCTTACAGGAATAGCGCTAGCTTTGAGCTGCAACATGCTAAAAATTGCTCTGTGACCAGCTTGTCACGCACCCCTTCAAACCTCCTTTCTGTGTTTGACATATCAAGCCACCTATCAAAATAGTTGGTCAGCCTGGAGGAAAACTAGTTAGTGGTTTCAGAATCATCAGGTGTCGCGGTGCGAAATCTCTCAAGGAAACCCTTTGCCGTAAGCCTGAATCTTTGGAGGAGTGCCTTCTTGACTTTCTCGTAGTCCATGAAATCAGCAGCAGGCACCCTCCCAAACACATTCAGCGCTTCTTCAACTAAACACATGCTCAATGCCGTGGCCCATTGAGTATGCTCCCAGCGTTTCCCTAGAGCTATCCCCTCGAATCGGTGCAGATATGCGTCCAAATCCTCTCTCTTTTCATCAAAAAGAGCCATCAGCTTTCTTGGACAAACTCTAACCGGTCTAGAAGATTCTGTACCCGCTAAGAAACTCTGATGATTGCCCGTGATCTCCTCATATCCTCCCGCGACATGCCCCTGTTTCCACGAAATAAACTCTTTCCCCATTCTATATTTCTTTTCTCCTGTTCTTCTGCTTCGCTAACTCTTCTAGCTTCTCGCTATTTTCCCTCGCGAGCACTTTTCGCCTCCCGCTCTTCTGCCTCGCGAGCGTCTGCGCGTGCTTGCACCCTTTCCTCTCTCTGCCTATCTGCCTCCTTTTTCTGCCTCTTTCCCTCTTCATCATAGAGACGCATCGCCTCTTCTTTGCTTAACCCAAGCTTGAGCGCCAGCTCTTATGTTTTTGCCAAATTCATACTTTCTGCCGTCGAGAGATCGGAAAGATCCAAGACAAAGCAAAAAGAAAAAAGGAATTGAATCCTGGCTGGCTCGCCACTTAACTTTGTCAAGGATCTCCCAGGAGAACACTCGGACCGAAAGAATGGATTAGGCGACAGGTGTATACACACACACGCACGTTTAATACACCCTACGTGGCACACACACTAGCACACAAAACTAACAAACTAACACAAAACACGGTTGCTTCAGTGCGGCTGCTGCGTTGTGTGGGTCCAGTAGCCCGCGTCGAGATGGTGTTCGACGTGCTGCGTCTGGTGTCACTGGTGGCGTCGCTGGCTGCGTCGTACAATCTCTAGGTCCAAGCGCCCATGGAGGTGATGCCGATGTTGTTGGCGTTGGGGGCACCACCCATCGGGTGGCAACAGCGCCGTAGCAGGTGGTAGCGTCTTCAGTTAAATCCCCGGAACGGGCTAAGGAACTGCAGGAAGTCCACGATGCGAAGCCGTAGAACGCGAGCTCACCGGAGCAGTAGCCGCCGTCACTCTCTACCAGCCGAAGCGTCCCTGACCCGCCGGAGCCTCCGCTCCTCTGTTCTTCCCCCCGTGCCTCGCTCTCCCTCGCCATTTTATAGCATTGGCGTTAGCTCACGTAAGCCTTGTTGTCGTCTTCTCCTTCTTCTCTTCTCCACCAATCACCTCTCTCTATCTCACCGAATGCTTCATTATCTTCTTTAGTCTTCGGTTATTCCAAGTCATCCTCATCGCCAACTTCTTCGTCTTCTTCACACTTCTTTCCTTCATAATTTTATTTTAGACTGCCTATTATATGTGACAAACACATATGCGTTAAAGAAAGATCTCTTCTGCAATCATCGCCAGACGCATTCCAGCGCCTTCCCCAATTGCTTGTCCGGGGGCGGGTAAATCTTCCGCTCAAGTTTGTAATGGTTAGTAATGTCGTGAAAGGACACCAGCCCATCTCTCGTGGACCTCCCTGGAACGTTTAGCTCACCTTATCGACTAACTAAACCTCGAGCATTCATGTGAGCCGTATCGTTCCCAGAGTTTCCAGAGCGTCCGGCTACCCTGACAGTTTCCACCTCCGTAGTCCCTCGCCCTGTGGCCTAATTTAGCAATCGTGCCGCTGTGACAGGTATTCTGCCCCTCGCCTAAGTTCTGCGTTGAAGCTGTGCTTTGGGACTGCGTACTGAAATCCATCTCGGACGAGCACCCCATAAGAGATTTCCGGGGTAAAATGCTTTCATAACAGTTTACGCTTTCCAACCATCTACTTTGAAACCAACAACAGCTGGTGCGAGATTGTTTTCTTGTATTGATATTGAGCGAAAGATAACTAGGGCAACAGAAAATCAACTCATACTTCCAAACAGATATCCGAGGCTAAACGACGAAAAGCCCAAACGAGGCAGTAGTTGGCTGCACGTCAGTGTAGCGTGCGCGAGGGCGTTGATGGGGCAATAGCACGAACGAATTGAGAACGCATCAGATCTATGCCCATCACACGTTAGCGAAGGTGCGACTCTGGCGAATCGGATTCTCGTGGCTCTTCAGGCAGAGCTGTGAAGGCGATCGATTGTGGCGCTCAGGTGACTGTCGTTTCGTTTTAGCTCTTTTTCGTCTGATGCACTTCAGTACCGGACAAGCAAACTGTTCGATGAGTGAGAGGAACGAATCATAAGCCAAGCAATACGACGCAGGAAAAGAAAGGAATAAAGCACAGCGAACCAAGTATAAGAACCACAAAGTAAACACGAGATTAAGATGAAGCATTCTTCGCCTCATTTTGATAACGGGGAGATCTAAAAGCTAACTCTCGACTGCCGGTTCGCGGGTCAGTCTCGCAGTTCACACCGATATCGATCTCAGGAAAGGGAAGGGGGGGAGGTGGAGGTCTTCAGAGTGCGGGCCTGTTCGAACCCCTATCGACGCGAAGAGAAGCAGCGGCTGCAGCGGAGACGTCGCAGGAAGAAACATTGCCGGGGTCATCCATCACATTCTGTGCTTGGCGTTCCCCTACGCGGACGCAGCCGTCGCCTCGGACGGCCTTGGGTGGATGGACCCCTGCTGTATTGCCACGTGTGGCTCCCATTTGTGCCGTCCTCGTCTGTGGCAGATGGACGCACTTCATTCTCGAGATGTTTCTCCTGGCGGGTAAATATAACCTTGCCCCAAGCTAGAGTGGCTATGTGAAGGTAGGCGAGTCTCCGAATGACCCTTCGCTCTGGACGCTTAGCGCAGGCGACTGGGTTTTAAGTGGAGACCGAAACGTGTCAGTGTTTGCGGGATCGATTTTTGGAGCTGTACCAGTTGGTGCATTTGGTACATTTTTCGAGCTACTTTTCAGCGTCAGCCTAGAAGCGCGCAGTGTTACAGAGAAAGGGTCTGAAATTTCAGAGAGATGGCTTTTATCTTCAGATTTTTCCTAAACTTCTTCCGCTCCGAACTGTGCCCACAATTTCTTTCCACGCCAAATTTCGAAAACCTTTATGTCTACAGGCAATAAAGGAATCTAGTATCTGGGATATACAAAGTTATTTCTGCGCTGTGCATCCAGAATTCCACAACCACTAAAAGCTCTTCTTTAAATAGAAAATCACGCCTCGCATGTATTTTAGTTCGCACGCGGGGAGACAGCCCATTCGTCGTTACGAATATTCGATTTGAAATGCATTTCTTTGGGTTCATTTTGGTGCTGTTTTATGCCACTTACCAATCTAGCAGGCAATTCAAAGTCAAAATGGGTGCACTTGTAATACTACTTCTTCATACACTGAGGCTTGAGGCCTAAATGTAATAAATGTAAGGAATACAAGAGCGTCGATTGTGTAAATACTCAGTAAGCAATGAGGAAATCAGGAGTACACCAAACTCGAGATGTTTAGGCTCTTTTAGGAACAAGGAAGGGAATACTGAATATTTTTACATTATGAAAACTAAGAGGAAAAACAAAAATCTAAACCTCAACACACAGGGCCACGGTGGAAGAATATTATAGGTGTCGGAACGGCGGCGCTTGGAGCGGAGCGGCCGTGTCCCGCCGCGCGTGCATGCTTTGACAGTTCGCCGACAGATGGCATAGCGATGCAGGGGGCCTTGGTTAGCGCCGCCTGCGCCGGTCAAAGCACGTGTGGGCACGTCTCTTGCTTCAGTTTTGTGGACGTTGTTTTCTCGACAATCATGCAATTGTGAGCACAATGGGCAAGAAGTGTTTCGTTCCACATTGCACGACGGGATACAAAGGCTGTACCGAAAAACTGTCCCTCTTTTCCGCGCCGAAAGATGAAGAACGCTTGAATCTTTGGCGTCGCGCTATCCCAAGGAAGGATCGCTGCCTTCAAGTGAACGACCACGTGTGTGAAAAGCACTTCGAGCCCCACCTCGTGACTAAGGCATGGACAGCGCAGTACAAAGGACATGACCTGGTGAGTGTTCCACGAAAGGCTTCATTGGCGAGTAATGCTGTGCCAACAATATTTCCCGGTTGCCCGCTCTACCTATCGAAATCGCTGAAAACAAGAAAGCGGCCCGCGGAAAGACAAGCTTTGCCTTCGTCGAAAAAACGAGTCGCATCATCAACTGACTGTAACCAGGAAGGGGCCTCATGCAGTAAAGATAGTGATGGCGTTAAAGGAAGCCCGTGCCAAACATCCGCGAATGCATTCGACAACGACATGAATGTGATGGAAGGCCAAACTTCTGAAGTAATGCCTCAGCCTGTTGGTCCGTACTCATCACTGGAAACTACATGCGCCACTTTCGCAAGCTTATTCGCCGACCTGCCACGGTCATTTCTTCCATCGAGTTCTTGGGGGTATCACCTGCTTGGCGTGGGAGAAGTACGAAGCGTCGTTTTCTCCCAGCTGGCGCGCACCCAAACACCTGTCGGGGTTTTGCTATCGGATGCATTCCCGCCGACACAAAGCCCTGCACCTTCTTTGGTAACCACTAAAACTGTTGAAATTCAGGAAGATATGCTGGCGAAAATTGCCATGCTGGGCAGGCCAGTTTCTATGGCAGATCTTGGATATGAAGGAACTTTATCAACTGTAGATGATGTAAAAGCTCTCTTAGAGCATGTGGACAACACAAAACTCTGCGCTGGTGGACCTAATGTTTTGGAGTACCCGCATGCTGTAACAAAGTGTGCATACCTTGATATTAATCAGAAGTGGCGCCATAGAGGATGCTCTATAGTTGTTCACTCAAACTCTTCAGCATGTCACAAATGTGCAGGTCTTTCAAACGTCCTGCGGATGCACCAGAAAAGAACAGAAGAAAGAAAGCGCAGGCTTCAGCCTGCTGCTGTGCGTCTCTTGCCTTCATACCAAAGCAAGGACAAAGTTGCGGTCTTGCGTCGAGCAAATTATGCTCTGAAAAGAGCGAAGAATCGTGCCATCAACAGAGTGAAGAAACTGTCAGCGGAACTTGCGGAAGCTCGCCTCAACATGCAAAAAATGTCAGAAGAAGAACTGGAGGACAAGCTCTTCAAAACTGACATTCCTAGTGCTCAGCTGACGGTAGTGAAAGAGTGCGTAGCAGCAGCTAAGCTAGCTAACAAGAAAAGCCGCCGCTACACGGAGGAGTGGCTTCTAATGTGTTTGCTTCTACATATACGCAGCCCATCTGCATATTGCTTTCTCCGAGACAATGATGTGCTCCCTCTTCCATGCGTAACGACAGTGCGCAGGTACTTAAGCATGGTAAGATTCAAGTGCGGTTTTGACACGCGGTTTTTCACGGCACTGAAGAAAAAGATGGCCGCTAAGGATAACTTCCAGCGCCATGGGATTCTTGTTTTTGACGAAATGCGCGTCAGAAAAGAAATACGAGTACATTCAAAGTCTATGACATATAGTGGCTTCGTCGATTATGGCGATTCATCAGAGGCTCACGACGACCTTGCAGACCATGGACTTGTATTTACATTTCGCTCATTTGGTGACAAGTATTCTCAGCCAGTCGCAGTGTTTGCAAGCAAGGGCCCAACAAAAGGAGCCATACTTGCACAGCTCGTCTTAAAAGCGATATTTTTGCTTGAAGAAGCGGGGGCCATAGTCGACGCAGTCGTCTGCGATGGCGCTAGTACAAATCGTTCAATGTGGAAAGAGTTCGGTGTGAGTGGAGCGCTGAAGAGTACTAGGAACTACTTCACACATCCTGCTGATGAAAACCGTAATGTGTATGTATTTTCGGACGCGCCCCATCTCATGAAATGCGTTCGGAATCGTTTACACGCACAAAAAGTGTTGTGGGTGAACGGGGATCGCGTTCAATGGGCACATTTTGATAGGCTCTTTGTAGAAGATTCTAAGCAGCCAGGGAACTTGCGTGTGTGCCCTAAATTAACTTTTTCCCACATCAATCCTTCAACGACCGAAAAAATGCGGGTGAAGCTGGCCACTCAACTGTTCAGCATGAGTGTAGCCAAAGGATTAGAATTCTATTCACAGAGGCGCACAAAAGGACTCGAAAATGTGAAGGCAACGGTGGAATTCACGCTGAGGCTTAACAATCTTTTTGACGCCCTGAATCGAACTCATACAAAGGAGGGCGTCACAGTTGGAAGCAAAGATTTAAGAGTCCTCGCTTCGTCGCTCTACTGGCTAAATAAATGGGAAAAAGAAGTGGTATCAGGAAAGATATCTCGGGCAAGTTTCCTCACCGATCAAACCGCTGAAGGTCTTCGCGTGACTATTTTGTCCACATTGGAACTATCAAGGTACCTGTTGAAAGAGTGCGGTTTCAAATACGTCTTAACCGGAAAATTTAACCAAGACGTGATCGAACGCTTCTTCGGTGTTATCCGGCAAGCTGGAGGTCAAAATGACCACCCGTCTATGCCCACGTTTCTGCAACTATACAATATGCTATCAGTCTATAGTCTCATTAAGCCCCCTAAATTCGGGAATTGTCAAGTCAACAATGTGGAATCTGAGCACGGTGTACCTGTGCTAACGTTGAATGACTTGAAACTTGCTTTTGATGATAATGCCAAGTCTGAAGGACACGTTCAGCTGCTGAAAAAGAAGCTAGATGGCCTGGTTGCTGTTGAAGCGGAGGTTGACCATGTGTTCGACAAGTTGCATGAAGTACCAGAAGCTGCCGACTGTATAATTTATTACTTAGTTGGCTTTATATGCCGCAAGTACTTGAAGAGTACAACGTGCACGAAGTGCCGTGAAGGATTATTGGAAGAAAGTGCCCTTCATCAACAGCCGGAAAGCAGCCTTGTTTTGTGTAAAACTAGAGGAGGCCTCATGCACCCAAAGCGAAGTCTCTTTCACTTGCTCCATGCCACTGAGATGGAATTTCAGAAGCATGCGGCTCTAAGAAATGCCTATGAATTGACGCTGGACAACATGCTTGACAACTACGAGTTTCAGTTCCCCTGTTCCGACCATAAAGAGGAAGTTATGGCAGCCGTGCTACACAATTATGTAGCCATGAGAATGAGGCAATTTTGCAAACGCCAGAAAGCTGATGCGAAAAATAAGACACAGGAGCTGCGTAAGCTGTCCAAGCTTCAGTAGGTGAAAATTTGGCTTCTGTTTCGCTGTTTAAATTGCGGGAGTCATGAATACCTTGGTGTGCGTGGAATGTGCGGTGGTGTCCCTTTTTGTTTATGCAGCAAATATTTTTGTTCTAAAATTGTATTCACCGGCTGTTCTGAGTAATGTCAAATAAAAAAGCAAGCCGCACAGCACCTTCATGGTTTCACTGCTTGTGTTTCTTTAGGTGACCTCAATTTATGTGGCTAAATGCATGACCTTTTAAAAAACCAGGCGAATGAAATTATTTTCCTTCTCCTTATCGTGTACCTGCAAGCCTCTGCGGTTTACCTGTAGACGCAGTGCTTGTTCTTGCGTTGTGCACGGTTTTGCCTTCCCGTCTGACTAAGGCAGGTTGCGCTGTAGTACAGCGTCCACTGTTATTTGCACATATTGCTGCGACGGCATAGGCTGCGGTAAATAATGTCAAGAGACATTGCGCTCGACTCGCGTCGTACGAGCGCGAACGCTGCAAGGTGCAGGGCATGGCGAAACTCGCGGAGCATAAGCATTATTCATTGCAAACAACTTTCAGCCTCAGCTTTACCCAACATTCTTGTCTATTGCAAATTGGGTACTGAATACGCGCGTAATTATCAATTTTTTCGCGTCCGTGTCTGCTTTCATTTAGCGCCTACGCTTGAAAAATGAGGCCCCTTTGCGTGTAGCGCCATCTGTCGAGCACAGCGCGATGTATGCACAACTTTTTTCCGCCTGCGCAGCCTTCGTCCGGCCACCTAGCTTGTTCTTCCATCGTGCACAGGGCCGAGATCCACCACCAGAGCTTCTTGATCATAGAACCTAATACCTAATGTTTTCTTGCACAGCAGCGTGGGCAGCGCAGTCGTGTGGATTTGCTCAAGTCGTTTTCTTTAATGAAGTTGCAGAATGATCCAAGCGGGCCGACGATCCTTGTGTCTGAAGTACCACTTCTGACTTAATCATGCAATCTGCCATTTCTATCCCATAGCTTCCAAGTGTTTCCTTCCATTGCACAGAGTGGTGACGGAAGTGTACACGCGCTGTGTTCGCTTTGGCTGGCCAGACCAGTCAAATGAGCAGGCGGCTGGATAGCGACTGATAAAGGGGAAAGGCAGGAAAGAAAGGAGAAAAAAGAAATAAATAAAAAACAAAAAAGAAAGAAGGAAAGAAATAAAGGAAGGAAGAAATGGGCAGGAAAATTGCAATGGCCACCTCAATCAGCGCATAACGTCGGTAGCGGTTATGGCCAAAATGCAATGGCCCGATTTATTCTATGATTGTCATTTGTGTGCGCGCCACTGATTACCTGAACGGGAAGCGAAAATGCTGGATGTGGCGGCGAAAATAGTGCGCCGCTTATTTGAAGGGAATGTATTATCGAAAGTGAGCTCCCACACTCTTGGATTTCATTGGCCTTTCTATTTATAATTTCGTGGTTCGTGGCATTTTCAGCATGCCTTGTGCTTTAAAATACGACAATGATTGTTGTTGAGCCACTCGCGTACCTTAGAGTCACTAATAACAGCATTATAGTGGTGTCTGAATGGCACCGGCTGATCGTTCTTGATTTCGGTGGTATGGCTGAAGTTTTAAACAAAAGTAATCGCGGACTCTTAGATTAGGTGCTATCTTCTTCTTCAGCAAGCATTCCCCAAACATTCTGGCCATGCAGGACATCCGTGGGCATTATCATTATTTGCCAGCATTATTTCATCTATTTTCCCCCACTCGTCGCTGGGTAAACTGAAAGGCCTTAAGAAACAGATGATTCAACTACAAAGCATGGAGTTATATTTGATCATTACGCGCCTCTTATGATACGAGTTGTATGTTTTATGATATGTGTGGTGCTTTTATGGATTGTTATCGGTCACAACGTTTCAGGGTTTTGGTCAGTGCTGTTTATTTTACAGAATTTTGTGCTCTGCAGCCCGCAGCACCCTGGAATTTGATCATTTGCGTACTAAAATATTTCAGCTACAACAATTCGCCTTGAGGGTTTCAATTAATTTAATTTATTTTAAGACCTCATTTGAGATATTACATAAGAACTAAGGCAACGAAGAAAAAAATTATATTTTTAGTGGACGATCAGTCATTTAATGATACAATTACGCGGAATCAGGTGGATTTCCCCTTGGTGATTAGTTTAACGCTTTTACTTTAAGACAAGGCTTCACACATGCCGCTGAGTTTATCTGTGGGGTGAAGACGGGAGGAAGTGAATCAAGCGTGGCGGTGGCTGCCGCTTCTGGAGAAAAGCTGCCTTTCTCAGTGCGTCTTTGAACTTGATTTGGCCGTCGCTTTCTCGTTTCACTGATGCGTCGCTTCATGTACAAGCTGGAGGTAGGTGCTCGTGTGGTGGGTGGAGCTCTCGAGGGCACAGTTGTGTGTATTTGCTAATGGGCACTCTTCAGGAAGGTGAAGGTGGTGGGGATGGTCAGGAGGGGGGGGGGGGAGGTGGATCCAGCGTGGCGGTTGAGAGGCAGGCAGGGCGTTAACTAATGTGTGCGGTGAAGAGGTGGCTGGTGGATGGTCCTCCTGGAGGTTAAGAGTGGAGGAAGCGGCTCCTTGCCTCGGCCGGAGGCTTCAGTTTGACATACGTCAGGTTTCCGGAGGAAGAGAGGGTAGCTGCTTGCGCTGGCACTTCTGTCACAGTAAAATTATTTTTTAGTGCGTTAGCAATTATAGTGGCCATTCCCCGCATTTCGATGCTACCTGCCTGTCTGAAGCCGGTCAGGCGGCACCCGTTTAATCGTGTGAGGCTGTGTGGGAAGAGCAACCTGGGTCGCAACCCAACCCAATCAACCCTAGTCTCATCAATGGCAGCACCTGCCTTAGCACCCACAGGTCACCAGCCCACCGGGTGGCTTACTTGCCAAGGTGTAGCCGGTAGTAACCAGGCGATAACCTGGGGCGCTAATTAGATGGCGCCGGCCGGCCCTAGGCACTCCGATCTCAGCGGAATGAGCAGCAGCGGTTAGAAGAAGACCGTGATTCGAATGTTTCTTGCACAGTGGCTAAAAGAATAAAGGAGCTGGGGTAATAATTAGGTGGTAGTCTGGTACCACCTAGTAGGTCGTAGCTACAACCGACAACTGATTCCATGATAGCGCACATATCCGAATTTGGGCTAAACACTCAAAACGATTCATATTTTTTTAATGTATAATTCACGTCAACGGTTTTGAGGTATGCTCAAGAATGGATGATGGATCCGATGAGATGATGAAGGTTGTTCCAGTCGGCTGCTGTCCATGGAAAGAGCGGTACTCAAAAGGTAGTGGTACGGCCTCGTGGTCGTGAAGCTTGAACAGGGCGTCCAGTGCGATAAGAAATAGTTGAAGTAATGCAGAAATTCAGGGTTCCTAATGAAGTATCGAATAAAAAAAACATGAAAAATAAGGAGTTTAGCAATGAGATGGTGAAATGAACGTTATTAAATAGGGACTTCAAGGATAAAATGCTGACGTTCCGTAAAGACAAGAATATACGATTCTAGTTACCATGTTCTGAACCACTTCGAAAGGAGGAAAAGGAGGAGGAGGAGGAAAGGCAGGGAGATTAATCGACAAAAGAGCTACTACTGGGCTAGTTGGAATTGCATCCGTGAAGGTATCGGTTAGCGCTATCAAAATACAGATAAGGGCGAACATAGGGCGCTTCATCCTATGTGTTCGTCCCTTTCCATATTATGATAGCGCTAACCAATACCTTCAAGGAGGCTAACCGGAAGAATAATCGGTTTGCTACCCTACACGGGGTGAAAGCGCTAACAGGATAAAAATGAAGGAGAAAGGAGAGTCACTATAAAAGGTCAGCGTTCGTAAAAGTCACATCCTATCGTGCAGGCCAGAAGTTCGCAAGAAGCGGTGCAGTGCCTTGGAGGCCTTCTCCGCCGACGATCGCCGCGGCCAGTGGCCGAGAATCTTTATTTCTGTCAGTGGGCGTGGATCTAGACACTCCAACCCACGGCAGAGTACTTCGAGAGCATTAGCGCGATTCAATTTATGTGGACGCCGCATTGCGAATGAGCATTCTAATTTCGATCAGACCAGCGTCGTGTGAGCGAATAGTCTTACCTGATTACCTGATGTGCAGCAATATGGCAGCATTACGGCGGCATTACGGCAGAATTACCTGGTGGGCAGCATTGCAGTCTGACACTTCTCAAAAGTATAACGACTTAATAGGAGAGAATATCATGTTTATGACTGGCATATCTGAGGTTAAATCATGAGAGAAAGGCACCAGAATATTTATGGGATTGCGCAAGATGTTCTATATATTTCGACGAAGTATTTTTCAAAAACGCCAAAACTACTTGATAAGACAACTTAATTCAAAACTCTTGTTTATTATAGAAAACGCATGACATATCGCGCACTGGCGCGCCTATATGAGCAGTAATTATTAGGTTTCTTTTTGTAAAAAAAGTTTGTGGTGTCTGCTCATTAGGACGTCTGAATGTGGTTCTGTGTGGAAAGACTATGTCATGGTGGCTATTTATAATTTACAAACCGAGCTGAGAGTTCTTTATGCACATTACCGCTGACGTTGGGAATATGCGAGAAAGTTTCTAACCTCCACTGAATTACAGCAATGACGTGTGAAGAGCTGGTGCTACATAAATATGCAATAATATTAAAATACTGACCTTTTTTCAGCAATCATATATGCCACATTTGAAACAGTGAAATTTTAAACTAAGCCAACTACGTGGAGCACATTTGCTAGCGTCTAGAGAAAACAATGTAAACTTCTGTGGTTAAGGGTGTTTTTTTTTTATGTGCAACACATTCATATCGCTTCACTGCGTGGGCACCTTTAAGAGTGGCACATGCCATGTTGACATTACGCACCCAGACATGCCACTTCTCTTCCCGTGTTAATAAGTGTGCTTTATTACTCCATTGCTATTTTACGACAGTTTAAATTACAAATTAAGCGTGGAATGGCACATTGCTGTGTCATAAGATCATCTAATGGTTGGTATTGCGCTTTTTTATGTGCGCTTGCAATTATAGTAACCATTTTCCGCATTTAGGCGCTGTGTGTTTACTTGTCTGTACGAAGCCTGTTGGTGGCAGGCTACCCACCTGCCCACCAGGTTGCGGGTAACCTGCCTGGTGTGTGTATATACCAGGCGTTTCGGAGAAGCCTGCCACTAATTTCTAAAAATGGGCTTTTTGAATTCTGAAGAAGGCTTCTACGGCAGAACAACGCCACTGTCGGAGAACATCAGCAAACAGGTGCGCATCTCCCAACCCTTCTTCAAAACTCAAGAAGCCAATTTTAGAAGAATTAAGTGCCAACGGTGAGACTACGGTTGGTTGGGTTAGTTCGCGACTCAGGTTTCTCTTCCCGAGCAGCCTCTCACGAAGAATCGAGGAGCTGATTGATCAATAAGTCACCAGAAGTTGAAAAACATAAGAGCATTTAATTCACGACGTTCCGGTTCGAAAACCAGCCTTTTTCGAGACAGTAGAAAAAGGCTGGACCTTCTGCTGAAACATCATGAATTTAATTCTGTTATATTTTTCAGTATATAATGAATTTATTTTACACACACACGCACACACACAAACACACGTACAGATTATATATATATATATATATATATATATATATATATATATATATATATATATATATATATATATATATATATATATATATATATATATATATATATATATATATATATATATATATTGTTACGGTGTGGGATGCCACGGGGTGGCCACGGGCCCGCCCAGAGAAATATAGCAGCAGTACGGAGGAGAGCCGGCGAAGCACGACCGGCGGCGGCCAAGCTCTCTCGTTCTATCTCCCTCGTGCTAGAGCCGCGCGCTCGCCGCTCGCGCTCTCTCTCCGCCTCTTCTTTTATTCCCGTATCACCTTTCCACCGGGGGGGGGGGGGGGGGGCGGAGAAGTCAGGCCGTGCTTTGATGCAGGGTTTCCTGGGGCGATGCAATGCAGTGTTGACTGCAAAAGCTGCAGCAGAAACAAAACGATCCCAGTTTGTGTGGGACGGAGCGACGTAGGATGCGAGTATATCCGTGAGGGTACGGTTAACACGCTCCACGAGGCCATTGCACTGCGGATGATTGACGGATGTAGTGGAATGCGCAATGCCGAAGGAGCGGAGGGCTCGCTCGAATTCATGGGACATAAAGCAGCTCCCACGGTCCGTGATGAGGCGCCGGGGAACACCGTGCCGAAGAACGAGATGCTGTTCCACAAACGCGACGGCATGAGCGGACGACGTGTCTGGAACGGGCAGTGCTTCGACCCACTTGGAGAAGTAGTCGATCGCAACCAGAACATACCGGTTGCCGGCACGCGTCTTCGGAAACGGGCCCAAATGATCCAGTCCAACCAGCTCGAAAGGTGAACTTGGTGGCGAAAAAGCCTGCGGGGGTGGCTTGGGTACACCTGTGGACGGTTTTCTGTACTGGCATGTCTGGCAGGACGCCACGTGTTCCTTGACATCTCTGGACATATTAGGCCACCAAAACCGCTGCGACACACGTGCGTAGGTCTTGCCGCGACCAAGGTGACCAACCGTGGGAGCGTCGTGTAAGCCGCGCAAGATTTGCGACCGCAGTGTTGCCGGCACAACTGGCAACCAGACGGGTGGTCGACCACGGAGCCGCTTCACAGGACACAAGAGGTCGTCCTTCATTCAATAGACCCGGCGTAGTTGGCGGAGGCCTGCGCCGGCGGCGGTGCCAAGGGAGTGGATTATGGCAGCAATGGCGGGATCTTGCGTTTGTGCAGTCCTCAGGTCCGTCAAAGCCGTCACGGAACAAGGGTGGCGAGAAAGGAAATCGGCATCTTGATGGGCAGAGCCGCGCCGATGCACTATTGTGAAATTGTACTCTTGAAGTTGCAGGGACCAGCGTGCAATCTTGGCATTCAAATGTTTGGCGGACTGCAGCCAAGTGAGAGCGCTATTGTCCGTGACTATGGTGAAGTGACGGCCGTACAGGTAGGGACGGAACTTCTCGACGGCCCAGACAACGGCGAGGCACTCGAGTTCTGAAGAGTGGCGGCGGCGCTCAACGTCGGAAAGCTGGCGGCTGGCACAAGCTAGGACTTTGTGGTCACCACACTCGTCTTCTTGCAGGAGGACAGCGTCGAGCCCATCTTGGCTGGCATCCGTGTGGAGGACGATGGGGGCCGATTCGTCGTAATGGGCCAATGTAGGAGGCTCGAGAAGGGCGTGCTTGACGTCAAGAAACGCGAGCTGTTGGGCCTGCGTCCAACTCCACGGTGCATTCTTCTTCAGCAGGGCGGTCAATGGAGCGCTGCGCTTGGCAAAGTCCGGAATGAAACGACGGAAATACGAAGCAAATCCAAGGAAACTTTTGAGCTCCTTGGCGGTGGTGGGAGCTTCGTAAGCTGTAAGCGCTTTTAGCTTTTCAGGGTCGGGTCGGATGCCATGCCGGCTCACAACGTGACCCAAGTACGTCACCTCCGCGAAACCGAAGAAACATTTTTTTGGTTTTAAGCGAAGCCCAGCAGAGGTAAGGGCTTCGAGGACGAGTTTGAGGCGTCTCTGGTGTTCTTCAAATGTAGCCGCGTAGACAATTACGTCAGCCAGGTAGACCAACGCCATAGTCCACTTCAAATGGCCTAAGACTCGGTCCATGAGACGCTGGAAGGTGGCTGGAGCGTTCGAGAGACCGAAGGGCATACGGTTGAACTGATAAAGGCCGTCGGGAGTCACGAAAGCCGTCTTTTCCGCATCATCGGGGTGAGCAGGCACCTGCCAGTAGCCCGAGAGCAGATCTAGCGTGGAAAAATAACGGGCCCCCTTCAGGCGGTCAAGCGCATCGTCGAGGCGAGGCAGCGGGTACACGTCGCAATTAGTAATAGCATTTAGCTTCCGATAGTCAACGCAGAAGCGGAATGTTCCATCCTTCTTGCGCACAAGGACGACAGGGGAGGACCAAGGGCTACAAGAAGGGGCAATGATTCCCTGGTCAAGCATGTCGCACACGTGCTGCTGGATGACTCTCCGTTCGGCTGGCGCTACACGGCGAGGTTGGTGATGAACGGGCCCGCGGTTTTCGGTGTTGATCCGGTGTTGAGCCCAGGAAGTGCACCCAAGTTCACCGGCGCTGAGAGCAAGGCAACTGCGATGCTCGAGCAGCAAGGTCTTCAGAGAGGCGAGCTCCGCGCAGGTCAGGCTGGGTCCAAAGTTAAATTCTTCCCATGATAGGATCGCCGGCGCTGTAGGGTGGCGAGGCGGGGCTTCAGGTCGCAGAAACGCCACTGGTGACCCGGGGTCCAAAACTGAGGCTGTACCCAATTGCGTGCCGGGAGTCAGCGCGAGAGGTACGCTGCTGATGTTGAGTATAAATACGTGGGCCTCTCCTTTGAGCACAGGCAGAAGGCTTCGAGGGGAGGTGATCTGACGGGCTGGAGCTGAACACCGGATGGGTTCGAACAGCACGTCTGCTGTGACCGGACTGTCAAGCTTGGCATACACCCACGTTGCCGCACCCGGACGCTGCGCTCGGCAGACGGTGGCGACCCCCGCGTGGCCAGCAAAGTCAATTCCGCCTCGATGGCGAGCGCCATGGCGGCGCGGACGGAATCAGGACGGCCAGAGCGGACCAAGCGCTGCACCTCGGGGAGTCGGATGGCGTCGACAAACGCCTCGGTGCCGACCAGGGCCACGGCGTTCTGAGGCGCTCCCGGCAGCGACTGCAGAGCCAGGCGCTCAATGGCGGCGGCGAGGTCCTGGTACGTCTCCCCGGGCTCTTGACGGCGGGCTCGCAGGCGGTGGTACTGCACACGGGGTTGACCTGAGGCACCATAGTGGTCGGCGAGGAGGCCCGCCAGAACAGTGTAAGAGCCCAGCTGGTCGGGCGGCACGTTCTGCAGCAGCTCAGTGGCGCGGCCCCTCAGTTTTGCAACGAGCATCCATGCCTTCATTTGCTCGTCCCAGCCTCTCGCCGCCGCAATACCGTCCAGCTGGATGCGGTAAGCATCCCACGAGATGGTGCCGTCAAATGTGGGCAATTCCACAACGTCCAACGAACACTGCGGTGAGGACGCACCCGCGCCGGTCACGCCATTGGCGGCCACGACCGCAGGCCCAGCGACGGCAGAGCCGTAAACAGCGGCGGCGGGGACGCCCAAAGGCACCTGACCTGTGCTCGCCTCGGCTGGCACCAGGCGACGGAGTTCGCGCCGGAGAGCTTCCATCTCCCCAGCCTGGGCAGTCAGACGGGCCTCCCATGCGTCCATCCGTTGGGTGACTGTATCCAGGAGGCGCTCAACACCGGCGTCCGGCTGCTGCGAAGAGCCGAGCCCCTCCGAGCGCCTAGGTCTAGCGGCGCCGGCCGCCGCGTCGTCGGCGCTAACGGCTGGTGGTGGACTCCTGTCGTCTGGCACGTCGGGTGCTTGATTCCGGGAGCGGGTGAGCGGCATGATCCCACCGCTGCCACCAAAATGTTACGGTGTGGGATGCCACGGGGTGGCCACGGGCCCGCCCAGAGAAATATATCAGCAGTACGGAGGAGAGCCGGCGAAACACGACCGGCGGCGGCCAAGCTTTCTCGTTCTATCTCCCTCGTGCTAGAGCCGCGCGCTCGCCGCTCGCGCTCGCTCTCCGCCTTTTCTTTTATTCCCGTATCAATATATATATATATATATATATATATATATATATATATATATATATATATATATATATATATATATATATATATATATATATATATATATATATATATATATATATATATATATATATATATATATATATATATATATATATTATGAAGGGAGCCAACAGTCACCGAAACCAAGGTGCATAGGGGAACGTTAATTTTTTTTTTATGTGTTATGCTTATCAGTGGGATAATAATACTTAGATTAATAAATCGCTTAAAGAAAATTACTTATAAAGCAGCAGAAAAAACAACCATGCCGCCGGTGGGATCCGAACCCACGACCTCCGAATATCGCGTCCGGTGCTCTTACCAACTGAGCTACGGCGACGGCTGGCAGTCTTGATGCCATAGGTAGCGTAAGAGGGCTCTCGCACAGTTTCCGCCCTCGCCGTTAGTTGACGTTCTACGTCACGCACGCGGTATTACAGGACGTGCTACGTCCGCCGCTATGGTCGAGGGTGAGCTGGTGAACACTCTCAAGGCTCGCTTACACCCAGTAAACATAAATACCCACGAGAGCAGCAGATTGGACAGCCGTCGCCGTAGCTCAGTTGGTAAGAGCACCGGACGCGATATTCGGAGGTCGTGGGTTCGGATCCCACCGGCGGCATGGTTGTTTTTTCTGCTGCTTTATAAGTAATTTTTTAAGCAATTTATTAATCGAAGTATCATTATCCCACTGATAAGCATAACACATACAAAAAAAAATTAATGTTCCCCTATGCACCTTGGTTTCGGTGACTGTTGGCTCCCTTCATAAAATTTGTCAAACGGGCCCCTCATTTCCTTTAACTTATCTGCTAATATATATATATATATATATATATATATATATATATATATATATATACCCCTCAGCAGGTTGCCCACCACCCTGTAGGCATTTGAGCAGCCTGCCATAAAGCAGGCAAGAACACATGACTAAATGCGGGGAAGCGGGGAATGGTCACTGTAAGTGCTACTGCGCCAAAGCTCTAAGCCGATCCTCAGTGGATAGTTTGAATGTCCGCTTTTTTTTGTTACCGCGGATTCTTTCGCAGCGTCGCCTTCAAATATGGCATCGTAGCGTCAGTGGGCTAATGCTTATGTAAAATTTCGAATTGGTAATTCTCTACATTACATTCATATATCGTTGGAAGTCCTCATAGGAATCCCGGTGCGGTGATGCAGCGGTTAAGCGAGGCACCACTTTCCTAGCAGGTGGCTCTTTCAAACACTGCCACCTGGTATGGTGGGTAGTTTGCTAACAATCCTGTGGTCAAGTTGACACCCGGTACGCTAGGCCGGTGGTGATGACGTCCAAGGTTCGTACCGTGTCACGAGTGTCGACTGTCACAGACAGTAACGCATTTAAAGGACTAATATTCAGAAGTGTCAGTTTGTTTAAGCTTGCGACCATCGGTCAGAAGTGCCGAATTCTTTCTCTTTCATACTGTTTCTTCTGTAGTACAGAAGGCGACAGGCCTAATTCTGCGCGTTTTAAACATTGCATTCTTTAACGCGTTTTTTCAGGCGCAAGGATGCTGAAGCATCTCTTCAGCGCTAGATATTTCACAGCAATCAAAGAATTTTTTTCAAACTTTTTTTTTTTACACCGTGACTGCTTACTCATCGCAACTGTGCTTAAGCACGATTCTTATGCAGAACTATGCGAAATGAAGAGACCTTTTAGTAATAATAATTATCGATGATCGATCCAAATAATGCGGCAGCGTGTGCATTGTCATTAGTGTTTCCCTTGTACAGAGCAACCGCTGCAGCTGGCGAGTTCCGACCCTGTGCGTGGATGGTGTGATCCAGTCCGTCAGTCACGGTGTCACACACCGTACCCCCGCTCCCTTTTCGTGACCAAACCCAACAGTGCAGTGTCACATGCTGTGCTCCCTCTCTACTCTCCTCCACCCGTCACCTCTCGCCCTCTCCTCGTCCTCTATCCGCCCTTTCTTTTTTCATTCCAATCTCATCGGTAAATAGAGAGGAGGATTGCCCGCCCTCTGCTTTTCCACTTGCCAACAGAGGTCCCGTATGGATGGGCGCACATATTTTTCCGACCGGAAAATCTATTGTTATCGCAAAAAAAAAAACAAGTTTCGCTACTTCGCCGGAGAGCTTTAGTGGTGAATCAAGGCCTACTTACATTTTTTTCTTTCATAAGAACTCTGTGTAGCGAGAGCAACCTGAGCTACCTGTTTGCCACAGTTAGTTTCGCTCTTCTGGGCCTTCAAGCTGCAGTGGTTAGGCGAAATAAATGATATGAGTGCGAAGAAACAAAAATCTTTATTTATGCCGCATCGTTACGGAAAGCAAAATGACAGCATGGCATCGCTCACGTCTGGGAAGTAGAGGTTTGTAAACATGATAAGCGCTGCTGGAAACTTGTGCTAAAGTGAGATTCTTTTCTTGTGCTCATAGTGTTTTTTTGTAATTGCAAGTATCACCAACAAAAAAACTTTTATAAGTGGTTTGAGCCTGGTTCAAGAGGCTTATAATTCACTTGTTTTAGCAAATCTGTGTTATACCTTTTAAACAGGAGCTCATCTAGCCCGACTCCGAGATATTTGCTGCTTTACCAGCTGCGACAGCGAATATATATAAAACACTAGCTCGGCATCAAAGCGAACCCTGTTTGATCTTTATTTCTCGGTGTCACGCACGTTAAAAAGTGGCACTAATGCATATTAATCATGCATTTATGTTTTAAGCATTGCAGTGTAAAAGCAAGGACATATCTCATTTCTAGACGGCATAATTTTTCTTTATATGTGGTTTCGCGTTTACCTAGTACATACTCAGTTAGGGTTTCTCCTGACCTTTATGAATTACTGAAAAACAAGTATAATTAATGTTTTAAATGTTTAACGCTTTCTTAACAACCGTCTAGTTCATTAAAACTTATATCGAACTTTTGTTCTGTCTAGACTAGAACGTTTCTACAAAACACCCACTCCCCGGTTTTTATTGAAACAGGCTTTTTGCGTCACTAGTTGTTATGAGAAACAGCTAACTCACTTCTTTCCAACGGTCTGAAAGATAGAACAACGCCGTTCAGAAACCTATTTGCCGACGATTTCGTTGCCTACTTCTTGTTTGACGTAAAGCTGCTGTTCTTGCAGTAAGATACTTTCGCAGGAGATGCACCCTTTACAGGAAAGGAAACTATTGCGTCGTTCCCTGGATCAAGTTGCAGTTCGTCTAAAAAAGTGAACGGGGTAGAAAATTCCTTCAGCTCATAGTTCCCAATAGGAAAAAAGCGACGTAGGCTTGCAATATTGAGCATCGAATGGTGTATTTTTGCTACGATGTAAGCGAACCCACTATAGCCACATATGCAATAGCAAAGTGGCCACATGTGTCGTGACGTACGTATAAAAGTCCCCTGTTAGTACTGCCTGCGTAAGTAGGTGATACTAATATTACTAAGTCATAGCTCGTGGCCACACAGCCACAAGCTGTGGCTGTTTTTTGGAATTAGCAAGAAAGTGAAAGATACTTTGCTTTGCTATGTCAAGTAGTAACCAAAAGTTTTTTATTCGAACTGCACTAAGTACCCGTATTACTGCTAGTGGAATTTTTAGTGGCTGTAATTTGAAACATCGAAGATGGATTCGGCGCTCCGAATCAGGGTTTATTTATGTTTAAAACACTAAAACGATAGATTTCAAAAATCGAGGGAAGGTAATTGCCCTTCATATCTTCTGCTCGAATGCTCTTTAAAAAACTGAGCGATCAAACAAAATTTTTCATTGCTGCACGCCCTTTGTGTCCATGACCGCTTTTATTGCGGACCCTATAATAAACTTTTCTGCTTTAAGACCATTGTGTTTTATATAGCTGAGATTTTGTTCCTGAAAGTTGCCATCTTTCGCTCGAGTATTAGAATAGGTGCATTCCACACTGCCAAACGATATGAACACATATGTGCCTCCTACAGAAGTCTGTTGCTACACTGAACTTATGCCGATATATGACTTGAGCTCTGCAAACCTGAGAACGTGGACAAAAACGTGTTTAGTAGGGGATGGTAGAACACTACTATTTTTGTTCGAGCTGTTTTTGCCCTAAGGTCGTATATTGTTCTTTCTCGTTGTTAAATAGCGACGTCCAGTTTTTAATGACAACCATGTCTTTAAGGAGGCAGCTGTCTTCCCTACGGGACGAACTTAGTTCCTCAATTGCCGGAACCTCTAAGGACGCTGCACAAGCTAAGGATGCCAGCGCTGGTTATGCTGCCGTGGATGTTCACAACAAGAGCGTAGCAGAGCAAAGTAATGGTGTCCGCCATATTGCTGATTAGGGAGGGCTCAACGATGGTGGACAGGGGTGGGGTGGTGGCAGTTATCGCCGACGTCAACAACGTGGGATTCAAAGCGATCAATGACGCGACTCAGAAATAGTCAGGACTCCAGTGACAGTTTCTCGAAGCGTGAGTGGATCCAATTTAAGTTATACAAACTAATCAATCTTGTCGAAGGTGTTTGGTGTTCCCTGGAAACAGCCCCAATTCGCAGCCGATTCACATCGGCGATTATTATTTGCACATCACTAAGGTTCAGCATTAGTTAGCTTATCGGCTCTCCAGTTGAAAACATCGGGAACTTAACCTGCCACGTTTGGAGAATTGCAAACAACTTAAGTTGCACGCTCGCATTATTACGATTTTCTTGTTGCTTCAGTGACTTATAGTTCGACAAAATGGAAGGTTGGGCTAGTTGGAAGCTGTTCATAGCGAAAATGGGGGCGCAAACAAAAGTCATAATGCACTTGTTTGCGCTGTTTACCCGCAGCGTGAGCATAGCTTGTAGTTGAATTTCGCTAATATTTTCTCTTAGGTAAACTTCTTCACCCGTGTCTGCCTACTCACTTCCTTTAGCTCACTGGAAAGAAACTAGCGACAAAAACGTTTTACCTCTCACCAACATTGCGATTCCTCACGCAGCTCTTCCAATCCTTTGATATTTCACCCTTTTTTGCACTGCATACTAAGGTTTGCTTTTTTGTGTGTCTGCGTTGCCTGCCGTGCTCCTGCAACCAATCACCCCACAAGGCTGTCCGTGGGAGAATGCATCTCTTTTCTCGAAGGTCACGTGCGAGGCTGTCACGTGGTGGGTGGAGCCTGGCTCCCCACATGGCCAGGGCCGCCGACACGTGCCCATGGAACCACTGGGCTCTGTTCACGGCGTGTGAAGCTTCCCGCCAATTGGGCCCGAGGCCCCTTACCCTCGGTGACCACTGGGGGTGCACGGCTGCGCCCTCTTGGCCTATCTTTTTCCTGCCACTGCACCTGACCCCGTGGTCCCGTTAAATATTAACGCTTTATTGATATCCGCCACAGATCTGGCTGCGCCGCTGCTGGGTTGTGGCCTGAAGGCATGGAACGTGTGACGCTTTACGTGCTGGCGTGACGTGTGCGTCTGCCTGTGCGTATACTATATTCTCACCTTCTTTTTTCTCTTGCTTTTATAATCGATACCAGTGCCTTCTTCGTGTGCTTCACGCATCATCCACTGCAGTGTTTGCACATTGATGGATAAAAGCTGATTGCAAAGCATGCTTTGAGTTATTTCTGATTGCCATTCTACAGTGAAGAGTTTGTCTTGACCTTGGAAGCTAATTATGACCAAATATTCATTACTGTAGTCATTGTCAAAAGAAATCAACCATTATTTCTTCAAGAAAAGAACTTTAGAATCCGGAAGGTTTCCGAAACTACGTGTAATCAAGCTCGTTCGTCACTAGTATCCCGAGTGCAGTACCTGAGTGTGTATTTCTTTCGCGTGAAGTGAATTGTTCTGCATCAGTCTCAGTGGCGTATGGCGAAAAAGAAGTTGTTTTAGAATTCCTATGAACCATCAAAGCCCCTTATTTTTGCAACAGGTACAAGAGTCCCCAAGAAAGCCGCATTGCATTCATTCAGCGAGCAATGCTTAGCTTAGGTAGCTTCTAAGTCCCCATACGTAGGTCACAATGTCTTGGTCAGTAAAATGAACCTGATATTCGTCCAGCTGCAGAGAACCGTCCTTCCAGAGCATGCCAGAAGCGCTCACTCAAATGCCCAGGCTGCATTGCCTCATGCGTTGAGAACAGATCATGAGTTAGTGCAACTTTTAGCCCTAAAATTCAGCACTGCCAGCCATATCACTCCAATATTTGGGACTAACACACACTCTATTGAAGTGTTTAGGAAAAGAAGGCTGCAGATTCGTTAATAAAGAGTGCGGAGGACACGCATCATTATGATCCATGCTGCGACGGGAAAAGTCATCATCATCATCATCATCAGCCTGAGTAAGCTCACTGTACGCCTCTCCCATGTCGTTAAAATTAACCCTGTAGTGCGCCAGCTAGGGCCACCGTATTCCGCAAACTTCCTGCCGCCCTCTGCTACGCTTGCCTTCTCTCGGAATCCACTCGTTTTCCTTGAGGAGTGCAAAAGTTGTTGTGAAATTCGGAATCCAAAATACGCTTATTAGTGTTTATGCTTACAGCACGTACTTCTTAAGAAAACAAAGTAAAAGGACACAAGAACACTGTGCGCGGCGTTTGAAGTCCCGCAGAGGTTTCTAAAGCAGAATAGGTATTCCGCAGCTACACCGCAGCTACACACACGCTGGGCCTGGCACCGCAGGCAGGCGACGGCTACCAACCGCGCTTGGCCTGTAGCCGCCGTCCTCGTTCTGTGAGGTCACGGAAGGAGGTAAATTGATTCTTTAGAAAAAGAGACGGGAAAAGAAGGGCTCGAACCCTGACATTGATATGTCGCTCCGGAGAAACGAGGCCACCTCTTGAATAAGCGAGAGGGTGGCTGAAACGTCAACAAAGGAAGGCTGCGCGCTTTACTCAAACTTATGCGCGAGCGAAGAATCCTCGATTCTAGGCACGTACCTACCGGCGATGCCGAGATGAAAACGCCGGAAGCCCCGATATATTTTACCGCAGAATACGCCAATGAAAGATCACCGCTGCGCCGAGGGCAGAAGTGGGCAGAAAATGCTTCGGCTTGGATATGATTTGGGCATACAAAAAGCAGATGACAAACCGACACACTGCGGGTGAAACTGTATTTTAGCTTCCTAGACAGATATATACCTCCAAGCCATGAATTCTGTGTAAGTGTGTACGAGGCGCGGGCGCGGTAAGCAGAGGGAGAGGGGGGGGGGGGGGGGGGGGGCACAAAATATGATGGTTGTGACGCAGAGTGAAGCACGTTCTCGTATTTCCGGATTTTATTGCCAAAATACAAACTTCAAAATTGTTGGAGGCGGTGAACGATGGAGGAAATAGTTACTTGAAACAATAAACTCTTCGTAAATATTTTCAGCGAGGGGATGCGTAGACCGAGTTTTTTGTTCTTACCCCGTGCTAGCAGCTTCATCTTCGTTCTGTGTCTGTTAGGTTTCTTCGTTATAAGCGTCGGAGTAACAATACTTAAACCAGATCACCGAGAAATTTGTTTTCGTCTTTGAACATAGAATTCGGCTCATGCGCATGCGCACGACGCTTCAGCTGCTTGCACTGAATAAAAAAAACGCTTCCGTTATTGAGATTAGGTGCGGATCACAAAACGCGAGAAAGGATGAGATGCTGACACAGTGCACCTTGAACAACCTTAGAATTTCTTTTCACTAGGCTCTAGCACACGATCTCGTGCTTGCGCATGTAGCGCAGTTTCAATTTTTATATCGAAATTCATCTGCAAGTATCATTGTTAACACATGCAGGAAAAATATCGTCTTCAGTAATGATGCCGCATTCTTAACTACTGATGTGACAAGTAGCCTGATTATAGAGACATTTTATTTTCCATGGCAAGATTTATGAGATGAAGTGGCTCAGTCCTAATAGAATTGGTTCACAAAACTGAAGACAATCCCTCTGCAGATCTTGAGAGTGTGGAAACATCCAGCGGGTTGGAGAGTAGGCGGTCTGACTGGGTACACCTGTGTACATTGCACCATCTCACAAAGAGCCGAAAACTGCGGTTCACTGGAAACGTCCCTAAGCGTGGTTCATTCAAGGCGAACTTGATGAGCAAAATTATCCTACGCAGGTGATGTGATGCTAGTGTTCTGAAGCTATCAGCCTTTAAAGTGACCAACCGTTCTAATTTGCTACTCGCGCGTTTATTCGCTTCGTTGATCACATGTAACAAATTCTCAGTAGATGATTTTTTGTAGACGGCGTATGAAGAATTTTGGAAACGGTGGGCTGTAACGCTTAGAAACAAGGTTCCACTCCAAGTGACGCCTTGTACGCTCAGGTTTTGAAGAAAAAAATTTAAAGAATGGCCACATGGCGTGAACGCTACGGTGCTGCAAAAATCGTCACTGTAGTGGAAACGCCGCTGGAAAGCCAGGACAAGAGAGAGGAAGCGCGTCTTGGCTGATTTATCTACGTAAGACATATAATATATTCTGTGATGCATAAAATATTTGTTGATGACTCATACTCAGTGCGAAGATGTTTACACATGACACACAAATTAAATATGTATGCGTGCACGTGCTAGACTGCGTATTTGTGTGTGAGTGAGCGTAAGAGTATGTGTTTGTAAAAAGAAAAATGTGCGGAGGATCTGGCCATATTGTAGCATGCGTACTGACCTTCCGCCTTCTAAACGATTTAAGTGCTTATGTTCGAATAACTTTCCTCGTTCCAACACCCCAATAAAAAAAATGCAAACATCACAAAGGCCAGCGTGCGTACACATCGTATGGTTTAGCGCAAAAACTGCTTTTATTTGCCTCGTTTACTTAACCATGGTTATCTGATGTCTCCTTTCTTTTATGAATTTTTTGTGCTTGTGGAAATAACTGTGTAGAAAGAAAAGACAGTGGCACACAGGCCAATGTCTCATGAGACAACCGAAGTTTCGCAACCCCCTCTACCTTCACCCACCAGGTGGTTAGATCCCTGCCGAAGTGTTCGGATTCTGTATAACTTTATTGGAGGTGTTCAACGTTCGTATTAACTCAGCATAGTGCGACGCCGCATAAGACAATGAAGGGTAAAATGTGTGATGAATTTAAAAGCACAATAATTTCGCAGTAATTGTTAAAGAAACTTGTACAACTATAAATCTTTTTATTTTTCGCGCCAGAAATGCAAATTTGTATACTTTATATAATATTTTATATTAACCGGAACGTTTATGCAGTTATGCTTTCTTAGAATCACAGACATCGTTTAGAACCCATCCCGAATTGTGCCATTTTTTGGTGCCGGTGTTTTGGGCACCACTCTTTGGCACCGCTGATATCTGAGCGCTCTAAGTGCTCATGAGAATCGAAGACAAAGTCCGGATTAAGATCTGAGTACTTAGAGCTAACAACCTGAATCAAACACAGTTTGGCGTAAAAAAAAATGCGGAAACATCATAAACCACTTCAATGCAGCATGCCTGCGTGCCACCTTGCTGAACTCTGCAAAAATATATGAATTAATGATAAGCTTCTTCCTCTCCCGGAAGCCAGCAAGCTCTCAACGTGAGGAATTTCTCAGCGTGGTCCCCCTCCCCTCGAGACTTCGAGAATTGTCGGACAGAAAGTTCTCCTTGCAACTTCAACCAGTAAGCCGACACCACCACTTCTGCAGCGAAGCACGGCGTCTTCTTTGTTCAGGAATTTGTTTTCCTCTCCCTCTCAACTCGGCTCACAAGAATTTTCTCCGGTGGGCAAAGTAGAAAGTTCAGAGGTGCACCGTCCGTCGCGAGTCGCACGCTATACTGGCACGAGGGCCGGCTTCGGCGTCCAGCGACGCGGAGCGCACAACTAAGTGCCGCGAATGATGAATGCTTTCATGTGCCGCGTGGCACTTGGTTGTGGATCGCGTGCTGGCCCGTATCTCTCTGAACGAGCGCCGGGAGAGCCGCACGAACAAGCGCACAATGCTTTGCGTTTTTCGGCGAAATGGAGTGGGATCGCGACGAAAACAACCAAACACAAACTGCCGACATCGCGGCAACTTTTGGCTGCGACGGAGAAAAGGATGAGAAAAAAATAGTCGAGGCGGGCTGCGCTCACTGGCGACCGGCGTTCACGTACGCGCGCACACTCAAGCATACAAGCCGCTGAAACAAGCAAACACAAGGAGATACACGCAGGCACGGCCTACCGCCGGACCGGTGGCGCCGCCGCCGGCGAAGTGAGCGCGGGCAGCTTTTTCTCGCCGGCGTTTGAAGCGACAGGCATGCAGCGCGGAGAGGGGACGTGGCGCGTGGGAAAAATACGAACAGCAGCAAGAGCCGGCGGCGCAGCGTACGCTGCCGCGAGCCGCGTTGTTTTGAAAAATGCCTCTGGCTCTTGCTCCTTGGGAAACGTAATTTTGCGGAGTGCATGCGACCGCCCGGCGGCTTCGGATACTGCTCGCGGGCAATGGCGCCGACTGTGCCGCTGCTGCGGCTGCTGCTGCTGCTGCTGCTGCCGCTGCTGCCGCTGTCACTGGTGTTGTTGCAAGAAGCAGCGGCTGTAGCCGTCGAGTGCCAGCGTTCTTGCAGAGGGCGTATGATTGGAAGCGCGTCGTTTTTGGGCGCGCCGAGAGGCTGAGTCGCTTCTCTCAAAGCAAGACCTGCGTAGTTTTGCTCGCCGATTTATCCGCGTAGAACTCGTTTTGGCTTTCTTCGCCTAGTGAGACTGCAGGGGTAGAGGTCATAACAACAAGCGCGCGCGCGCGCGTGAGGTGTGGCGCGGTAAGCAGTGCGTATGCTCTTACGCGCGTTATCCTAGTACTGACGTTGCCCTCAAGTTCTCGCACGGAGCAAGTAACGTATTACGAAAGCAGGAAGAAAAACGAGCTCTGAATTTTTGAAAGAACAATTTGTCCGCATGAATAAAAACGGAACGGCGGTTAGTCGGGTCAAGGGCGTGCCTCGGAGCTGTTTCTGACCGCAGTGCGTTCTCTTGCGCGACTGCAACGAAAATAAAATTGTGCCAAGTATGCGCCCTCATGAAAACTAGTACATAATACGAAAAAAAAGCCCCTGTGTGGCCATGTTGGGAGGGTAGCCATTAAACTAGAACTCGGCGACTGTGAGGCTAGTATCTTAACCACAGTGCTGCGACCTTCTTTCTCTTTCTCTGTCTCTTTCTTTTTCTTTTTCTTGTTCCCTCTTTCTTTCATTCTTTCCACTTTTCTATCCTTCGTTTCATCTTCTCGCAATGAGAAAGCGACACAAAAAGGAAGAAAGGCTGGTAAAGGCTCGCGCCACAAGCATACCCATAGCCTGGAACCTATTTTTGCACGCACAAATACATACAAATTTTCTTTTTTTTCCAAGAACAGTTTCTGAATGGAATGCTCTACCGCAGAACTCTCCATTGCTTTCCAATCATTCTTGATATCTTCACTGCTGGCTTAGTAGCTGCACTGTAACCGCATTTTCAATTGTCTTTTTGCATTCTTTATTTTGTGGCATCTATATTGTTCGGTACTATTGTACCAAACAATATGTATTTGCATTTCCCGTGTATATATTTCTCTTTCCTACTTGGACATACAGCATGTCCGCAGTATTCAATAAATAAATAAATAAATAAATAAATAAATAAATAAATAAATAAATGCAGGCCGAAGGTTATGGCCGAAAGTTCGCTAAGTGAAGTTCTGCACCATCATTCAGGCGCACCTCCGATATTCAATACCGTAGCACATATTGTAAGCCGCTGCGGCTGCTGAGTGGTTATGAGGTTCGGCAGCTGACTCGAAAGATGCCGTTTCGGCCCGCCTGTGGCTGTCGCTTTACCAAGGAGGCGAACTTCTAGAACCCCCCGTACAGTGTGGTGTCAGTGCAAGTTAAAGGGGCCCATTTGATCGAAATTATTCGGAGGTGTTCCTCATAGCCTGACTCCCTTTTGGACATTGAATCCCCTGATTCCATCAAACCATAAACACTTCCAAGAGAATAGGAGAACAACACACTTGCAGAGGAGCTTTAATGACAGGCATTCCGAACCTACAAATGGTCTGCATAGTTAAACGCTTGCTCTCTCTGATGTTGAAAACCAAGAAAAAAAATGCTTCATCGAACGAAAGCATGACAGGTAACTCCTTACGGATGCATTTTTTTCCGTTTCAAAGTATCTGGACAGACCATAAGTGGTGCGAGGGGATTACAGCGAAGAACGGCAAAGAACTGGCCTCTCATATCAATGAGGATACGGCGCCTTCGATCACACTTCGGGTGTTATATCGAAGCACAGTATAGGGACATCTTTGTTCGGACAAAACAAAATTAATCATAAGTCGGCAGGGGTCAACTTTATCGCGCAGTTAACGCAAATGTGCTGATAATAATGATGAGGGATATGACGATGATGATGGCTAGGATATACACAGAGAGCTGCCTCTTTCCGGTTGTAATGTGACATCGGCTTTCTAGAGGCATCACCTTTTGAAATATTGCACTGATCTGTTACACGCCTCTAACAACATGATCTTAATTACGGACGATTTTAGGCCATAAAGGGCGATAATAGGAGATCACTGCTTTTTTAGTCCCTTATCACTGCATTTCTCAGCAGATTCTTCTTTAGACCTTTCAGAGCCAAAGTTTCTCAGTGAGAACCTCGGAAATTAGGTCATGTGTATAGTGCACCTCGGAGAGAGCACAATATTTTGACTCGTGGCATATTTGTATTCATTACAGCTGTGCAAACATCGATAAGATTCTTCCCTTCTATAGTGTCATATGACTTCGCAATTCTGCAGTACCTACTTTCAAGAACGAGAATTTTTACGATACTTCTAAATGAAAGAGTGCACCCATGTACGTTCAAGGTGTCGTGTGCTCTTGGTGATTTTTAATAAACGCTCTGACTATTGCCACGTGTGAGTCATCATGTCGAAACGTTTCGGTACATTTGACAGCGCACTTGTGACGCTTGCGATAAGCATGTGGCGACTTGGAAAACTAAATAAAATAAGTGGTATCGACCCATACCAGTGTGTATAACGGCTATTGTTGCACATACGGAGGTAACGCGACTTTTCCTTTGGCCATACATGCAAATTAAGGTTACATGATCAATATAAGCTACTAGACGCACATCGCAGGACCGCCGAGTAAAACGCTGTATATCTGGCTAGGAATTTTTTTTTCATAGTGAAATGTAGTGCGAAAAATCAAAGACCGAAGGAAGAAAGGAAGAACCAAGGAAACAAAATGTAAGTGGTAGCACTTTACACCTTACTACTTTTTTTTTACCCGCCGATTCCGGACAGAGCGCGAAGAGATGTGGCGACAGAGGGCTGCGCTGTGGCACTGAGAAATCTTTTCTGTATGCTGACAAAACCTCTCATATAGAGCTCTTCGTGTCGGCCAACTAATATGTGCCAGTTTTATCGCGCTTCACAACAACCAACGATTGATTCACCTGCAAGGAAAAAAATATTTACATCACGGACCCCAAATGAAGGCTTCGGAAATGTTGGCTCTAAACATCGCAACTTCTTCTCTTTTGTAGTCAAAATTGCATTAGATATTCTTAGCTCGGTTACGTTCATGAAAGAAAAATATTTCTGCCTTTTTTTCCACATGTTCGGCACCGGCACACAATGCTTGCGGCAACGGCTTGCAGTACTGCCACATTCTAGCGACGGCAGGCATTCCATGAGCGAGAGAATCAGATATGCCTAGAACACGAAAGCAGTATATGGACGATTTTTTGCTCACAAGGCAGACAACAACTCCGCAGTGGCGACAGTAGCTGAGCGGTCTCGGAGGCTGTTTAAAAAAAGAACACTGCTTCAATTCGAGGTGATCGCCTGAGCTCAATTCGAGGTGGCGACTTTTCGACACAAGGCGCCGAAATCGCTGTTATTTCGAACATTGTGACTGTTATCTCGACATCATTATTTTTCCAAAGCGCTCCAGTCGCGTCTGGAGCACTAAACGAGAAAAAAACATGAAAAACAAGGACAGTATAATTTTGTAGCTGTATTTTTCTCCACTATATTTATTTTTAAATATTTTTAAATCGATGCATTTCTGAGCATTATAAATCTGCAACTTTCTGGCAGCGCGTAATTTAATTTTTGCAGTGTTTTCTGCAAATCAAAACAATGTAGGAAACCCCTACGGCAGAAAAGCTGCGAAAATGCATGCTTTGACATTATCACAACATCCAAATTAATTTGCTCGGAAACGCTGACCTGTAATTTCCTAATTACTTTCCTGTATACAAATGAGCACCAGCACTCGAAGCCTGTATAATGCTGATGTGTTCTTGCGCGGATTCCTGTAGTGCCCCTTCTAACTTCAGTGAATATAAGGCAAGGTGTAGTTTTCATAGATTGTCGCTTAGGTTTCTGACAAGGAAAGCGAAACATTTAAAAGCCAGCTTTTTGCTGTTTTTCTGTTACAACAAAATGATTACATCTGATTAGAAATATTTCACGGTGACGCGTATAAACCTCGTGCGACAGAGCGCGTTTTAAAACGATAGCTTGGGGTTCCCCTTTGCAGAAATTCCGGCGGCGTCCGGTTTTGCTGTGAGCGAAAAATCCGGATCGACCAAAAAGGTGACTACGTCATACATGAAGCAGCGGATTTGAAAACTCTGTAAAATATTCAAAAACTACCGCGATAAGAAGGTCGTAACACGATTCAAACTTCATTAGTGCACGTAAGTATATAAAGTCAACGAATTGCTCTAAAAAGAAAATTGCAGTATTTATTCGGAAATTGAGCTCCCAACCCTTGAGTTCCGAGTCAAACACGCTTATAACCCAAGGCCACTCAGGGAAGCTTTACACGCACTTCGTGTGGCCTTTCACACAATATGGAAACAGTGTCGGCGGAGCTTAAGTGTCTCCCAAATTTTTGTTGGCGCCTCTCTTGAAGCATACCGTACTTCTCTCGCGCTAACCAGACCTCTGCAGTATATTTCTTGATATATGGCCTTGATTTTTGCCTTCGTAATTCAAGTTCATTTAGCTTCGAACGTTTGATTACTTCTTACATGATAAAGTTACCTTGTTACGATATAAGCTTGTTCTATGTCTTTAGAGAAAACTTTCTGGTGAGAAGGTTTCCATTTCCTCTGATTTTTTTTTTGTTGTTTTCTACTTGGAACGAACGCGCAGAAGTCATCTTTCAAAGCGTCGATGAAGTCGTCATCCTAGAGCAATTCTACCTTGATCTTTCACATGAGCCTGCAAGATTTTTTGACCTTTCACATGCTCATGTAGGACCTGTTGATCTTTCACAGGCCCATGTGAAATTTGTTGACCTGTCACGGAGCTATGTAAGATTTGTTGGTCTTCCCGTATCCATGTAAAATTTGTTAACCTTTTATGTACCCATGTAAGGTTTGTTGATCTTTCACATGTCCACGTAAGACTTCTGACTACACGCTGCACCTGGACAGACACGCTGGTGAAAGTAGCATCCCTGTATGGCTTCAGCACGAGCAAAAGCATGGCGAGCAGCTTCAAGTTCGGGATGAAAAATAGTGCCAAGGGAAGACGAATTACATACATGATAGCTCTTGTATGCTTTGTCCTGTCCATCTTTCACCTTCCATTCGCACATTTTTTAGTCATAACGTTTATAGCTTCATTATGCCCCAAAATGCGAATTTTGATTTCACCAAGTCATAAAAGGTAAAGCATCGAATCAAATGTCACTGCGCACACTTTCCTACTGAACTATTGAGGCATGTAAACCTTCGCGCTTTAAAGATATGAACAAAGTTTGAGGGATTCAAATTTTCATTTCTAATTATTCGTAACTGGGTAAAAATGCAGTTATCTGATTTTTAAAAAAATTAAGAGAGACACGCGACAGCCATATCGGCAATCGGTATATAGAACTGGAACGGTGCATATAATGGAACGGTTACATAGAACGGTGCATTCAAATACAAATTTTTCTCCAGAGGAATTAAATTTCCCCATTCACTGCTTCATTCAGTTGTGAATTTTTTCTCTATGAGTGCATGTTTTTAAACTATATCATTGGACCTTATATTTCCGGACAGCCTAACTTTTTAGGATATCAGTATTTTTTTTTGTTATGCTGATATGCATAAAATAAGAGCATTATCCCCTATCTTCACTACAGGCCACTTTTGAATTATGTATGCTGCCCCCCAAAGTACGGCCTTCTTCTCGTGTAACATGCTGCGAAATTGTTTAACCTTTCTACGTTGTATTTTGTTTGTGTATCCACTCCTGCAACGGCATTTTCAAGGAATGACAGTACCAGCGAAGAAAAAAAAAACCTAACTTGAAGAAGTTACCAAGTAATCCGCAATTATTTTCTAAAGAGCAAAAAAAAATCTTAACTTGTGCTTGTCAACCAGCGCCGCTCGTGCTGGAGGGGTGCTTTAACCCTGCTTAATTTGGTGAGAGACGTGAGAGAGATGCTTCCTCAAGATGGCGGTAAGTGAGGAATATCCCTTCATAAGCACTGCTGTTCGGTGGCAGGTTCTAAATATAGCGCTTAACTTAATTCTTTTAGCTGGGGCATGCAGAGGGCGGTGCCTCTCACAAGCAGGAACATAAAAGCGTACCCGGGTACTGGTCAAGCACGTCAGTCGTCGCTTCTTGCAAGCCGGACGCCGAGCGCAAAGGCCAACAATTCGGCCATTCAAAAGAGCCCGCTCGGCTGAGGGATGTCACTCGGAAAGCAAGACAGTTAGAAGAAGGAGCGATTTTGGTGCCAGCAGCGAAAACCCGAGCTCACGAAAACTCCCGTAAACACACCTTTCAGCTTCGCTTGTACCGTGAAAGATGCAAGAAGCACTTCAGTCTCTGTTCCAGATTTGGCACGTCGTTTCATTTCGTCAAGACTCCGAGGTACATATCCCGGGCAGAGGTCTTTCGACAGCACAGCAAGGCTTGTGCATTTTCATGAATATGTATTGAAGAATTCTCAATAAATCAGTCGTTGGTTCCCCGAGCGCCTTATTTGTCCTCTTAAAGAAAATGATTTCCGGTCTTTGTTTTCCCTCGTACCGCGATGAATTTCTTCGAAAAGGCAATAACAATTCTTTTTCCTGGTAGATATCTATCTCTTCATTAGAAAGTTGAAATATCTTGCCGAATGGTAAAAATATGCATAGTTATTATGAGAGATCTTTGGTGCTATGCAGCCTCTGAGCTTATCTAAATAATATTCACTCGTATAAAGTAAATCTCAATTTACGGAGAAGTTTCTGTGAACGCATTCAAGCTCCTCCATTCTCCTGGGAGCCTGTAGCGCTCGTTAGTATGCATACGCTAACTATTGGAATTGTCTCGTTCCTACTAAATTTGTTTAATTGCCGCTGGAAGTACAGTAGGTACAGTCGTCAACAAACTTGTCTAGAGTGCTCGAACGGCGCACTGGGAAGTAGACTTGCGTAATTTACAAGTGGAATAATGCTCCAAACGATGTCGTGTCGTGCATGCACATTCACGTGGATCGTGTTTAGTTTCTTGTGTGTGTAATGCTTCACTTGGTACCCCGACAGGGAGCGGCGATTGTCAGAAATGCACAGCAAAATGTGCCGCTGTAGAGCTCTAAACAGATGCGTGGACGGCGGTACTTCTTACGAAAAATCTTGTGCATAGAAGATGTGACATTAAGATCATCAACGCAATGCATCAGCCACGTAGAGCACTGGCAACGATAAGAAGGAAATGGAAAGTCGTATTAGGTTAAAGCACTCAAAATAATCAATGCTAAGAGAATAAAGACACGTTCATAATAGCGTATTCTAAATTATGAGAAAGCCGTAATGTTCTGCACAGCTCTTGATGGTTTCTGGTTTTGAGGGTTTAACGCGCGATCACGCGCGATCTGCATTCTGCTGGCTTCGTTGACGCACCGTGTGCGGCTGCCTATCGTGCTGTCATCACGTGAAAATACGCCCCTTCCTTCTGGCTATAAAGCTGCGCAAGTCGTCGAGAGCCTTCACACATCGGGCAGCGGTGGCGGTGGCAGGTTGCTGCACAAGAGTGCTCAAACAACTGTTTTGAATTTGCAGGTTAGTTGTCTTTTCTTATTGTTGTTAAGCTGCCAGTGCATACTGCCGCCACTGCTGCCACTGCTGCCCATGGTCTAGTGTCTTGCTTGCAATGTCATCTGAAAAGTTTGATCCTTGTTCTGCATGCTACGAAGACATTATAGATGGTGAAGAATTTATGACTTGTGCGGATTGCTGTCAAAGGTTTCATATAGGGAAGTGTGCAGGGGTTGGGGAGCGGAGTTTCAAAGCAAAAAATGCTGAATTAAGAAAAGCCTTGAAATGCTTGACATGTAGATCTTCGGCGTCTCGCAGTCAGGATAGCAGCAGTAATGCATCTTCTGCTGTCCTATGCAAACAGCTTGCTGAGATTAGTAAGGCTTTGGCAAATCTCACGGCCAAAGTGGATGATCTGACATCTTTGAAGGAAACAGTTTCAAGCATTGAAATGTCTGTACAACATATGTCTGACACGTATGACAAATTGCTCGAAGTATCTAATAGGCATGACAAGGAAATCGAGCACCTGCGTAAGAGAGTTGACGACATTGAGGCAAACCAGGACGAGCAGGAAATTCGAAAACTGCGTCAGGAATTGAACGATCTGAGCCAGTACAGTAGGCGGCAAAACATGGAAATACATGGAATACCTGTGACAGATGGTGAAGATTTACTGAGCAAAGTAAACAGCCTTGCTGTAAAGCTTGACTTGCCCACACTTGTTGCAAAGGACATTGAAGGGCTACACCGCCTTCCATCTCAACCAGATAAGGTGCCTGTGGTTTTGATCCGTTTTGCCAACCGATCCACAAAAACAGACTGGATTTCAAAGCGCAAAGAATGCGAAGATGACATTCGATTCTTTGATAACCTGACGGCTTCTAACAGGAATTTACTGTGGCTCGCTAAAATGAAGGCTAAGGAAATGAAGTACGCTTTCGTCTGGTCTAAGGAAGGAAAGATCTACGCTCGAAAGCAACCTGGTGCACGAGCCATCAGGATCGCTTGTGAGGAGGACATTGATAAGATGGTTTAATCACTGTTGCTGCGAGTCTGCGTAGTACGTCTGCTCAACAATGGCTTATTTTACTGCCGAGTCATTCACCGAATTTCTAAAGGACGGTGCTTACAATCCTCGCAACACACTATCTCTTTACCACTTGAACTGTCAAAGCCTAAAAAATAAATCAGAAGAAGTAGAAGCTGAATTAACTAAACTGAACTTTAATTTTGACCTTATTGCCTTCACTGAAACATGGTTTACCTCAAATGCAGATGTCAGCGAGTTTCCTGGTTACAAACCCATTTCAGTATTTCGAGATGGAAAGCGTGGTGGTGGTGTATCTTTATATGTGCAAAATTATTTGTGCTTTGAGGTCTTGTCGGATTATTCACTTGTTTGTACTGATTTTGAAACTGTCTGCATTGTTTTTCATAGAGTTGCTATTATGGTTGTGTATCGCCCCCCTCAAGGAAATTCTGACAATTTTTTTCGCTTCATTGATTGTTTTCTGAAGTTTGCAAACCAAAACAACTGGCGTATCATTGTGCTAGGTGACTTCAATATTAACTTTTTGGAGGATAACGCTCTGAAGATTAATTTAAATGAAATAATGCTGTCTAATGGGTGTGACAATACTATTGAATTGCCTACTCGCATATCTTTGCACTCTGAAACATTAATTGATTTGTGCTTCACTAATTTCCCACCTCAGAGTTGCATATCCGGTGTTTTTTCTTCTGGTATTAGTGATCACTTGCCTTTCTTTTCACTTTTTCCTGATACGACCAAATTGAATAAACCCGTTCACGCTCGTAGAGTTAATGATGAAAAGAGCATGTCCAGTTTTTGTCACTTGTTGTCTACAATTAATTGGGTAGATGTATATGGTGAAAATGACTCGTCCCGTGCTTATGATATATTTATTCAGAAGCTGCTTAAATGTTATTACGCCGCGTTCCCAACTCAAACTATAAAAAAACATAGAAAGGCTAGAAAAGAATGGATGACAGGAGCACTTTTGAAACAAATTAAAGAAAAGAACAAAATGTTCTCTCGTTTTTTGGAAACGCGATGCCCGGATGATTTAGTTAAGTTTAAGAAGTTTCGAAATAAATTAAACTCAGATCTAAAGAAAGCTAAATCTTTTTTTTATATTAATAAGTTTTCGTCAATCTTACACAATCCTAAATTACTTTGGCAAGGTATTAACGTTATTATAGGGAACAGGAAGAATTGTCTTCCCTGTGAGCTGAAAGTCAATGGGGTGAATTATGCTGGAGTTTCACTTGCCAATATGCTGAATGAACACTTTTTAGCTGCCGGAGCATACCGACCTTCTGCTAGCTGTCATTCAACCCGGACTGTCGACTCATACTTACCCTCTTGCAGTACTGAATCTATATTTTTGTCCCCTACTTCAGTGGATGAAGTTATTTCTATCATTAATTCATTCAGGAACACCTGCTCACCTGGAGATGACGAAGTTGCTGCTTTTCCTATCAAATGTGCTGTAAATATTATTGCTGGCCCTCTTACGCATATTTGTAACAGAATGCTACTTTCTGGTGTATTCCCTAGCAAATTAAAAGTCGCGCGCGTTACCGTTTTATTCAAAGGAGGCAACAAAAATGACCCAAATAATTACCGTCCTATTTCGGTATTGCCACTGTTTTCGAAGTTAGCTGAGCGTGTACTCTATAGGCGACTAAACAATTTCTTACAAGCTAAACATCTTATCTGCTCCCAACAGTATGGCTTTCAGGCCGGTAAATCAACAGAATCTGCTCTGTTAGATATTAAAAACTCTATAATTAACAATTTTGAAACTAAGCTTTTTTCTGTTGGAATTTTTCTTGACCTACGCAAAGCTTTCGATTCTGTGCAACATACAATACTGCTCCATAAATTAAAGACTTACGGGATCCGTGGAGTGGCAAATTCACTTTTGGAAAGTTATCTAACTGCACGGATACAGTACACTAAGATTCATGATGTAAAATCCAGTTTTGGTATGATAAAATTCGGTGTTCCTCAGGGTTCAATTTTGGGACCACTTTTATTTATTCTCTATATTAATGACATTGTAAACATTCCATTAACTCCTAATATCATGATGTATGCCGACGATACTAATGTCTTTTTTTCCGGCTCCAGTCTCCAAGTAATTGAACACCAATGTAATGCCTGGCTTGAGGAGTTAGCGGTTTGGCTCTATGTAAATAAACTTCAATTAAACGTAAACAAAACAAAGTTTATGCTCTTCCATCCAAAAAACAAACCATTAGATCATCACATCAAACTATTTTTTAATGACTTTAACATCGAGCAAGTTCATAGTTGCCGGTTCCTTGGTGTGTTTTTTCGTAGCGATTTGGGTTGGAGTGATCATATAAACTACATTAGACTAAAAATGGCCAGATCTGTTTATGTTATTTATCGTGTTAGACATCTCCTCCCATTACAAGTTAAAAAACAGTTATATTTTGCCCTTGTTCATTCTCACCTGGTGTATTGCAACCTAGTCTGGGGTACATGCAACAAAACTGATTCATACAAATTGCTTTCTCTCCAGAAAAGAGCTCTACGTTTATTAAGTTCAAGTTCATCTGTTGAAGCAAATCTTTTTGAAACATTTCATGTTCGCAATTTCTTTAATTCATACAATTTTAGTTTGGCTCTTCACATTTTTTATAAAGTCAAGCATGACTTTAGCTCTTTTTCTAATACTTTTAATTCAAGAAACGTTGCGTATGGTCTACGTTCCGTTGCCCTATCTACTGCAAGACCCAGAACAAATTATGGTAAACAAACAACTGATTATCAAATTATAACATTGTGTAATGCCTACCAGTATCTTACTCAGATTGCTTTAGAAAGTTATAGTGTGTCTGCATTCAAGAAAAAACTGACGATTCTTTTCCCCCCCGGTTAAATTTCAGCTAATTCTGTATACTTGGTTTTTTTTTTTGAGTGTGTGTTTGTGTTCTGTTCCCTTTATTATTTTTTTTGAATGTGCATATTATGAAATGTTTCGTTTATTGTTAATTGATATTTATTATTGTCTATCATTAACTATTTTCTATTGTGATCATGTTTGCTCATTGTTTTTTATCTTTTGTCCATTCGGCCCCCGTTTTCCATGATGTGTGATCGGGGTGTAGGCCTTGTCAGGAGGTATGCTTGGTCTACCTCCTTTAGCCTCACCTCGAGGGCATATTGCATATAATATGACCAAATAAACATACTACTACTACTACTACGTCCCAAAGCGGCTCAGGCTATGAGCGAAACCGCAGCGAAGGACTCCGAAAATTTCCACCATCAGGGGTTGTTTAACGTGCACCGGCATCGCACAGTACACGAAACTCTCGAATTTCGCCCCCATCGAAATCCCACCGCCGCGGCCTGGGGCACAGCGCGTAATGCAGAGAGCCGATAACCGGCGCTCTGTTAGATTCAGTGAGTCGATCCCGAGGGGAGGAAGGAATGATTTCGGGCACCAGAAGCTCTGGTGAAGTGATAAGATTAACAAGTGGCGTGGCTGGACTAACGTGAGGTGGTCTTGTGTACAATTGCTTTTAAACTAGCCATTTAAGTCGATGATGCTCAAGTGCCATGCATATGATCAGAGCAGGCGCGGATACGAGTGTTCCGACTCAGGGATTCACTTCTGCCAAGCCTACCGCTAAATGTTGTCGTACGACCCACGTATACCGATAAGGAAAATCCTGGGGCAAAATGAAAAAGAGAAAAAGCGATAGAATATTGATTGAAAAATTGTATTTAAGACTGCCTTGTAGGCAGGTTAAAGTAATTCTACTGCCCTCCTAATGCCTCGGGTATGGGACCACGATTGTAGTGCGTCATTAAGTCATAAATATCGTTTACTTTAGAAACATAATATGCAACTGTATCTCAAAGAAGTAGGTTAAAAGACGTGCAATGTAAATAACAGAAAAAAATTTATACTTCATGTATCAGATTTAACCTTGGCAGTCCGGTACTAAAGTTTGCAAAAAATTAATTCGAACAAGAAACACGACGTCCCTTTATAAGTGCCACCTGCTTCGGATGTTTCAGAAAGTGGGAAGGAAAATGCATATTAAAAAATAAGAGTTCAAACTAGACGTTCTAAAAAGTATGCCAGTCTCAGACAAGTGAGCCGGCTGAAGACAAGATTTAACTCCTTAAATTTACAGCACGTGGCGACAGCAATCCAATACGCTGATCTCCAGGCGTGCTCGTTCTGGACGACAAGCAACGGGAATAGAATTCTTACCGTGAAAAGCGTCCCCGCAAAAGATAGCGGCTGGTTGGGCTGTCAGACTTTAACTTTCAGTTAGAGCTCACATGGGATACCTCCTCTGTGCCGCGCTCAAGAAACGGCAATGCTTAGAGAGCTGTCCGACAACACTCTTCATGATTATGCAGAGTGCCTCAGGGCCTTACTCTAAACATGGCATGTTTATAGACACCAATATTGGAGAGCCCGAAGTATGCATTAGATACGACGTTGCGGCACAATAAGCCAAACTATCCCGGGAGCACTTGTTTAGTTCCACATATTTGGACATTGTATTTTTCATGCTTTACGCCGGCAGGTAAAAAAAGGTAACACCTGTGAATGCGAAAAATACAACTATATTACACTGTGAGTCCCTGGCAAACATAAAAAAGCGAACATGGCATTGAACACCTTGCCTCAAGTCACTGACGACGAGGCTCCTTCGTCTGATATTCTATGCATGGCTGCATGATGCATTCTGACAGGCGCCACAGAGGAAGAAGAAAAATACCCTGTGGGTTCTTCTATAATTTGCGTTTGTACTTCGTTCCATGACTATAGTCTGGGGGACGCCGCTTGCGTGCCACGTCTGACGCGTGACGGGTGGCTGGCCGAACGCGCTTCATGGACGGGAAAATTAAACGCCTGTCTCGACTGCGCTTTCGGAGCGCGGTTCGTTACGCGACTCATTAGCGATAATTGACGGGCGCACGTGTGTTTTTGCGCAACCCTGCGTGCGGTTGCCTACGGGCTGTGGAGCAAAGCCATGTCGTCGTGAAGCCCCACGTTGGGGGCGCTGTCTGTAGAATGAACCGTCAGCGGAGAGAACGACCGCTTCCGTCAGGACGGGGGGAGTCTAATATGAAAATATGAAAATAGTCTAATATGAAAATCGTTGGCTCCTCTTTCCAAGTTCGTTGTTCTCGCTACATTATACACGAACGAAACTGTTTGAGTAAATATGCTCACCATCGTACGCTGCTTGTCCATAGCGGAGAAAGAGCGGAGGTAAGTTGTCCTATTTATATATGCAATCTCGCTCTTCTTACTCGATGTATTACAAGTTCCTACCGCTGCCAATAACTTCATTACTTTCTCTCCTAACTACCGGACGCTAGGCACACTTCAAACCGCCGCAGGTGTGTTGAGCTCTTTTTCGTTTTTTTTTACCGCGCATCGTTTTTACTCAAACAATTATAAGGACCAGCCGACTGCGGTTGCGCGGTGTTTTAACCTTAGCCTGTATTGACTGAAGCTCGAAGATAGATAGCTTGAGGAAAGCTTGAACAACCGCACAGTCCTTCTTTGCTGAAGCTGCTGTAATGCTTGTACGCGTTTGTCCCTTCTACTTGCCATTTTTCTGAGCTTGTAGGTTAAAAATATACACACGCGTGGTAATCTTCTCTGCGAAACCTTTTTCGAGTTGAGCTCCGCTCGGTTCAAACGCAACTGGTAGCGTTTCTATTCGCATTAGCTCTCACAAGGCCCGGAGACAACAAAAGAAACACCATGCTTCCTCCAACCTTTTCCTGAGCCAGGACATATCAATGAGCGCCCTGACCGAAGACCTGCGCTCCAGATGGGCGAGGTGGGAGAGAGAGTAGCGCTGAAAATCCCAAAAGACCAAGCCGCAGCTGCCAACTGTGACTTACTCCAGGGACAGACAACGCAAAGAAGACAACCTCCAGCGAGTGTGTGATTGTTCCAAGCTTGCTTAAGAAAGGAGCCGCCTCAAGCCCGCGCAAGTCCCGAACTGTGAAGAGTGGGTATCCCCACTACGGATACCCAGACATAATAATAATCATTTATTTCTGGGGAAAGGAAATGGCGCAGTATCTGCCTGATATATCGTTGGACACCTGAACCGCGCCGTAAGCTAAGGAATAAAAGAGGGAGTGAAAGAGGAAAGGAAGGAAGAGGTGCCGTAGTGGAAAGCTCCAGAATAATTTCGACCGCCTTGGGATCTTTAACGTGCACTGACATCGCACAGCACACGGATACCCGGACAAGGTAGTGAAAAGGCAGCAGCTGGCAGCAAATAAACTCGGAATGAAAGGCGCATGCACTTCTCAAACATTGGTGCCCGAGTGCCGCAAGGCCAACCACCACAGTGGGACTCCACCTGCCTATCCCCTTCCCTAAAATAAAAATAAATATTGGAGGGGACACTTATCCGGTTTCAAACCTGAGCGCGGCTGCCGTGTTTCGATGGAGGCGAAAATAAAATGGCACCCGTGTGCTCTGCGATGTGAGTGCACGTTAAAGAACCCGAGGCGGTCGAAATTGCTCCAGAACCCTCTGCTACGGCGCCTCTCTCTCTCCTTTCGCTCCCTATTCTTACGGTGCGGCTGACGTATCAATCGAGAAGATAGACAGTTAGTGCGCCATTTCATTCTATAAAAACCACCAATCAGGGGACACTTAAGCTCCGCCTTAAGAGTATGACGCCATGGTGCTAACTGGTTAATGCCCATATATGTGGAATAAGTTATTCTGGGCTTCACATTCATCGATCCATGCGAATTCTGATACTACTCCTGGCGCAGTGGTGCAGCGGTTCAGAGGTGCGCTACTGCCCTGAGGTGGCAGAGGCTGTCACGTGTGGACTTGTGAGACCCAGGTTGCTCTTCCCGAGTGACAAATCGCTAATTTACCTGCCTCCTGCCAGGGTAGTTAGTTTGCTTAGAATCCTGTGGGCTGGTTGTGATGGCGCCATAAGGTCACGTAACCTAGGTGGCGCACCTAGGCGGCTTCTCCGAGGATTTTTAGCTCACAACTGCAACTATGACGACGACACCAGATATTCTGCAGAACGTCAGCCTTAAAGCTACCGCGTTAACAAAGACCTGGGCAGTGACTGCAGTGCGCGGGAAACATGAAGAAGGGGTTGCGAAGTATTCCCCACGTTCCATACCCAGGAATAAAAGACCCAACGGACAAGATATCTTAGCCCCAGCAACGGCAGATCAAACAGCTCGGCATGGCAGTACTGATACGCCGCTCGGTAACTAGGTAGCCCCAAACCAAATTTTCTACACCGTGTGAATCATACTGGATGCTTAGAAAGAGCATTTTCTTACTGCGCTGATTTCGTACGTTACAGCCTAAACGCGCTTCCGACCGACCACTGATCAAATACTGGCTTTTATCAAAGCTGAGGGCGGCGCCTGACACATTGTTTAACCATATAAAGTTCGAAAACGTCGAACGAGACGGTCCTCATTTCTCACATAAAAAGTGATATTTTCAGGGAAAGCCGTTACTTTTACCTCCTTACTGCCTGCGGCGAAAGCCCGCGAAAGCCAGGGTGTCTAGCGATGGCAGGCAGGTAAGAATCTATGCTCAGTGCGAACAATAGAGATTATAGGGAACAGGCCTGCCTAACCACAATAGTGACGGAGGATGGTGAGTGCACCCAACCGTAAATAACCATATTGCTCGGAATGCCCTCTTATGGTTTGCCAATGAGCTCGTTGAATCCTACCGGAAACCCAAAGGACTGTAGCACGCTAGAAATGTAGCCATCTTTGAGGCGATCAAATGTCTTTTACTGGTTCAAGGAAACAAATAGGCCCATTGTCAAGCGCCCCCTGGTTGTAGTCGAAAATTTCACGACTTACAAACGACAGGCTTTGAAGTTCTTGGCCAGGGACAGGGCATGTCTGATGGTTACCAATAAGGGTGGCCATCAGCCCTCAAATACCAGAACACAATGGCAGCGAGAGCCATGTTATTGACATTAAGAGGTGTGATTCGCCTCCATTCTTCTGACTGATGGGATCCCCGATCGCGTCCGGGGACAGAGACAATTCGTCCAGTCCGCAAACTTGCAATGAAATCTTAATTCTGTAAGCATCGATGTACAACGGAGGTTAAAGGCGAACCATAGATATCCCAGAACGCCAAATTAAACTCTACTGGTAGTCCGTCTGGACCAGAAGCCGTTGCTCGTTTCCTTGAATCTAGGGCAGTTTTGACCTGATCGGTAGTTGTAAATGCACATAGTGTGTCACACACCCAGGGAGGCTAGGACGGCCGCATTGTTGCACTTTCATCAGCGGCAGGAGTGGCACTGTTGGGGGTTTATCAAAACACCACAGCACGCGACGTTTGCACCATTGCCATGCCCAAGTTCCTACAGACCTGCCTTAGCTGTTCTTTATCTCCAAGCCTGTATTTATATCACGCATTTTCGCAGATGTCACGTTACGCAATGCTTTTGTCACGTTTATGTTGTCTGTGTTTTCTCCTAAGCTAAAAGTTTCGCCTTATAGGCCCCAGCTCTTTCAGAAACTTTTTCGACTTGTTTTTTCACATTACCTTTTTTTTGGTTTTCTCGCCTACTGTATCAAACCTCTCACCAAGGCCGAGTGAAACTTACTTTCAGATTCTAAGACTCTTCAAACGCGGACTCTCTGTTAGCATTTTGTTCTTGCTGCGTCACATCATGCGCCACGTAAAAACGCACACTGAAACCCGTATACAGATAAGCATTAAAACAACATGGTCCCGCAAAGCTACGTCTCATCTTCCTCCCTCCCGCGTCGTCAATTGTTTGCCGTCACGATCGAGGAACGTGGAACAACATGCGCCAAAATCGGAAGGTGCGAGAGCGAAAGGCTCGCTCATTGTTTGCCAGCATCGTCATCGAGGGCAACATGCGTTCACCTCTTTTGTTACGTTTTGATCGGCTTATTCTGTCGAGGAGATAGCACAAACACTGTGAACGCTTGGGGTAAACAAAAACCACGTAACTCTATATAAACTGAATGATCGCGCGGAAACGAATGAGATGAGAGACGGCTAGGAGCGCGCACGTGAAGGGCGCGGGCTTCAAAGACGGAACAAAAGCCATGGGGAAAACACCGCAGGGGTGGGGAGAAAAGGAAAAAAAAAGAACAAGGAGGAGAGCGGCAGGAGGGAAGGAATGAAGCAGGAATGAAGGAATGAAGTGCAGAACATCACATCACCCACCTCTAAGAAAGACCGCATGAAAGGGAAAAAAGGAAACGCTCCAGCCGCACTCGGGAAGGCAAAGTGCGGGGATCCACTTAAGATGCAGAATAAGCAGCTTCATAATAGGGCGCGAGCGAGGCCCTGGTTGCCTCACGGGCGCCGCCTGGTTGCTGATGTGCGGCGAAGATAAAGAAGGGAAGAAGAAAAAAAAACTGCCGGGGTAAACAGAAAGCACGGGAGGAAATGGAAGGGGTTAAAAAATTTGTGGTAGGGGCGAGGGAAACGCGTAGACTCGAAGGTTGAGTGAGGAGGAAATGCTGGGCGCGGTGGAACAAACGGCGAGGGCATGGGAGAAACGAAAGGTTTCGACAGGTATTATCTAGTCAGAGTAAGAAGAAAGGGTGAAATGCGGGTCAACAAAGGAAGCGAACATGCCATTGCCCGGATTTTGAGGGGAAAGGAGGCGCTGCGCCGGCGAAAAAACGACGCCGCTGCTTGGTGATGCAGCAGCGGTCGTGCACTCGCGATGCCCGTGTTTGGAGTCTGATTCTTTCTTGCTTCCAGCGCCCTCTTACGCACCTAATCCAGCCGCGGAGTAAGGACAAATAAATTTGCTCGCCTCGCCACCCTCAATACGCATTTTGTTTTGTCTGGTATGTTTTTCTCTCTGGAATTGTTGGATCCAAGTAACCCGTTTTGCTGTACAGACCCGTTTTCCTGCATGCATAAGCGCACGAGAGGCTAAAGAGCGTACTTGGTCTCTAACACTATTTTGTTCCTTTTCCCCGAAACGACAGTGAAGGCGGGATTAAGAAATGTTTGAAACCAGAGAGTTGTGTTTGCCGAGCGGTGCAAAGTCAAGAGCGCCTAAGTTACGTCTCGAGTGCCTGTTGAGACAGCTAGTGGTGGTCTTTCTTTTTTTTTTTTTTGCTTCCAGAAAAGTTGGCTCCCAAGCGTAATCGGAAAGCACTTTTGCAAGTAAAAGTAAAAATAGACGGCGCTGAAGGATTGCTTCCGGATGCGTCGACAGCGAAGCCTTGATTTATTTTTTGTTCTTTCCGTTCGGTCGCAGGTTGCTAGGAAAGGACTGCTTCACTCAGCCGAAAGATAGCGGGTTTTTCTACAAGGTGTGACCTCGTACGGTAAAGTTTCGGAAGTTTTTTTGCGCTCCAGTTGTTCCGGATGGTAACACTGACGCACAATATTGCGCCTAGTCTTCCTGGCATTGGAAGATTGCTGATGCGATACACGCGAAATAAGACGGTCTCTGCCTTTTCTTCTTGGCAACTGCAGGATGGTTTCTTTTCAATATGGCTACTGCGTTCAGTTCTCTACAGAGAGTTTATTGATCCCTGAACTAAATCCCGCTCCACAGTTCTTGAGCGAAAAATCTACGGCGTATATGTTTATTTATTTAATTATTTCTTTACCCTGACCACCCAAGAGCATTACAGCGGGGAGTAAGTTACAATAAATAAGGGAGAAAAAGAACGGCGAAAAGTAAGAATAAGAGTGTACATGAGGCTCACTAGGATTAAATCATGTTATAACAACCAACTATAAGAGTAAGCCGCAATAAATACAAAGAGAAAAGAGTCAAACTGGCCAAATGGCCGCCGCGGTGGCTCAGAGGTTATGGTGCTCGGATGTTGGCCCGACAGACACACGTTCGATCTCGGCCACGGCGGTCGCACTTCGATTGAGGAGAAAATGCTATAAGCCCGTGTACTGTGCGATGTCAGTGCACGCTTAAGAACCCAGGGTAGTCGAAATTATTCCGGAGCCCTCAACTACAGCATCTCTTATCACCTCCCTCGCTTTGGGATGTTTTTTTTTTTTTTGTAAAATAAACATAAGACCAAATTTAACCTGCGACATATATCAAGTGGCAAAGCAAAATGATGCATCTGCAAACACCTGAAAACAGAAATAGGACAGAAAAGAAGTGGCAGAGGTGTATGCGCTACATCGAAAAAATACGTGTGCAAAAAGCCCAAAGGGTACTGTTGAACTGTCAAATTAACTAAACAGAAAGTACGGGAGACTCCACAGACTCTAAAATCTACATGCTCTCAAGGGGACAGGAAGTTAAATAAATCATATATAAAAGTAGAATGATCACATATTTAGAAGACAAGCGGAAGAAGGTGATTTCAACTTCACGATGACTGGGGTATGAATTCATTGTAAAAGTTTCGTTTGCCGTGTTGGAATTAGGCCTTTATGACAACGGTTGATGCCAGCTGAAACGTAACATGGTGGCGTTAATAATGAGATCTTAAGTACGTGATTACAGCAAACTAGTTTACGAAACAAGCAACGACGAGGTATTTTTCTAATGTTGCGAAGGCGACAATAACGACAACTTTTATTTCATAATGGCGAAACTATTTAGGGTGATAATATGAAACAATGTGTCAATTCTAATAATTTTCAGCAGATTCGAGTTGCTCGATGTGTGTCTCTTGACTAGAATTTTAGATAGTTACCGCATGTGCTAATTTGCTCACAAATACAGTTTTTAAAGAAGCGAGTTGTCCAGGGCTAGCAAAAAGAAAAAAAATTTTCGTGGGTGTAGCGTAGCGTGCGATTGGCGTTGTTGGTTTCTTGATCTATGTGCATCATCAAGAAAAGATCAAAGGAAATAAATACGCCTAAATATTTGTAACAGGACATAGATTCAAGGTTGCGGTTAATAAGATTGTATGTAGGCAGTCTAATATTATTGATTAATTTAGAAATCCTGCTAGCTTCATTGAAGAAGCTGTGGAGTGTTTGGGGGACGCAGATGTACACTTAGAAATGAGAATGTTCATTAAGACAAGAAAAAACTGTTGCCTATGACACAATGGGGACTTAAAGTGCGGGACGAATATTTCAATTGAGATAAATGCATGACGACACGAATCAGAAAAAAAGCGAAGCACATTGGCATGACCCAAAAAAATGCATGGAGCTATGTAGACAGTGTTTATAGGCCCTAGTTTAGTATTGTTCAAGTTTATTCTTACAAACAAACCTCGAAAGGTCGGCTAAATGCAATGAGAAATACTTATGTACTCACATTTCTTATGGTCTACCTCCATTTCCTACATGTCAATGCTTGGGTAATGGTTAATGCATGGTTAATGACTGCAGGAGAGATACCCCGCAGCCACTGTTAAAGGGTCCCTGAAAAGGGTGCTTGAGGTTGTCTATAAAATGCTCGCATTATGTAGAGTGCAGGCCGACGAGCGTTCCTACCGTGTACGAGACCTCAAAAGCGAGCGGATAATTTACGATGCACTTTTTAAAACTGCCCGCTTCCTCGCCTAGCGGCGACCTGCGGTGCTGCGCTTTCTCCCGAATCCGCGCTAGTTACGTCAGCATACGCAATCGTTACGTCATGTGGCGCTCGTTACGTCAGCAGCGGACTGCTAGCATTGGTTCGCGCGTCGGCAGCCGGCGGACGGGCCGAGTGCGAGGGGCCGGCGTAGGAGAGCCGACATTTCAGCGTGCAAAAAGGGACGATATGAGAAGGAAAGGCGAGAAAACGCAGAAATTTAATTTTGACTACAGATAACTCAGCTTCTACGAAGCGCATCGAAAAAATTCTTGCTGGAGGATATTTGTGAAGCGGCGTCCTTTAACATCCTAGGCATATCGCATCTTTGATGAGACCCCCTTTCACAGCCCCTCTAATATAGTGGTGCATACCGAAGTCACTTGCATATGCTTTACACGTGAACATTAGCCATCAGGTAGGTCATTACTATACATCAGTAAAAGTAGGAGCTCCGGAACATAGCATTAGGTACACCCGAGCCAACTGGAGAAGTGAATCAGCCATCGTTGATAGCTCTCACAAACTGTCAACAATAAGTGAGAAAGGAATGCAGCCACCCATGAGCATTGGCATCTAGATCAAGTTCACTGGGTTTAAAAAGAAAAGCCGTTGATAAGAAACCTTGACGAATGGTTTTGAAAAAGTGAGGAATATGCATTGCGCAATGAAACCAGCTGTCAAGAACGCACTTTATATCATCCATGAACACTATAAGTTGAGATTAACAAGAAAACAATTCGCGAAATCCATGTTCGTTGTCAGCAAAGAAAGCAGTGGACTCTAATAAAATGCGACATGGGAGTTACGGGCATGGAGTGTGATTTTATAGCAAATGCTTGTCAGCGGAATAGGCGGTGATTATAGGGGGTATGTTTATCACCAGACTTGAGCAAGGTGGTCCACTTCCCGATCTTCCACTCTTCAGGTATGCAGGCTGTCTGAAGGGACTGCTGTGATAGATTACGCAGTATTTTTGCGCAGTACACTTTAGAAACTTGTTATTCATAGGGATAACACGGAATGGTGAAGAAATATTAATGTTTTTGCATTCCTCTAAATCCGTTCTTCAACAGTCAAACGTTGGATGATTTATTTTGTGTTGAAAAGAACTGACCATTCTCACTGCATATTTACGGCTTTCATTTGTCTTCAATCTGTTAGTTTGTATAAAGCGTATCTCTTTCAGTGGCATTTGGGATGTTTTCTTCATTTAGTCTTCACTGCTTGCGGTGCTTGATTTATTTTGGCTCTTTTTTCTGCAACAGCAATATTCAAGTAATTCTGTATAATAAAGCAGACGAACCTTCTGCACGTACTGCGATCTTATCGGTTTCTTCGTAGAGTGTGTTTAAAATCGTTGTGGTATCGTGATGTTTACAAGTCACTCACTGCTTATGCAGGGTCTGTTGCCTGGTTTTCCAAAAATTAATTTTTTTTATACCATCTTTTTATAATTGCCTCGTCTTGGGCGCTCTATAACAAGACAAACACAAATATAATTTTGTAGACTGTCATTTGCACTAGAACCTTATTCTGTCGACTACAGAACGACAATTCGACCCTTGAGACCTGCTTTCGCTGAAATGGTATTCTTAACTTTTTGTTTGCTTTTCGTGATGTACTGGAAAGCATCAAGCACCTTTTACAGTATAAAGGTAAAAACCATTCATTATTTAATTATTAGCCTTATTAACAACTTCGGAGTCAGAGGCATTCTCGTTGGCTAGCATGATCAGCGCCTCATCTGCTACTGAAAACTCTCTCCAGTCACACGAGGCGTATGTTGACGCTAGTGAGAGCGAAGTTCACGTGACCGCTGCTATCGCTTCTGTTGATATACTGACAGAAATGGCGACCTGGCCATGCACTTGCTCCCCAGCCTGGCCGTCGACACAGGCGAGGCTTTTCGTCATTCAGGGCACACTGTGCATTCTCCGTCTGCTCTTTTTGTCCTCGACGAGACCCACTGACATCCTCACAGACCCTTCGGCAGCCACGAGCGTTGTGTGGTGTGCTTTGAACTTCAACTTTTGCCACGCGAAATAAGCGCAATATACCGTTGTGAAACAAACAAGATATAGTACGTGTTTGACGGATCCGCCGAAATGCACACCCCAAGCAAGCAGCATTGATGGCTGGACCAAGTTACAGCTCAACACATCCACGTCCACTTCAATCGGCAACAACGTATCCGGAAACCAAACTCTAGCACGTGCCACGCCAGCACTTCTCCCACCGTGTGCTAACGATCTCCTTGGAAGCATTATGCGCTGGGAAGAGCTGTTGGTTCAATTACTACGCTTCCGTGTCACCCTCAACCAAGCGGTAACCTTAAGGCTTGAGGCTTAAGCTTCTGGAATAAATTGCTCTGACAAGGTTTATTTTAGCGAGCGGGCCGCTATGAGTACATGAGCTTAACTAGCCGAATAATTCCTCTATCTTGCACTGTTGTGTCTTTTTCAGACTAATTGACCGTCATGCCAGGAAAAATTAGATGGCCCGTTTTAGCCGGTACGAATGTAATAATATTCAAATCACGCTACAGTGTATGAGGCACTCATCGGCGATTCCAGCCCCTCCTGGGGTGGATCAAGCCGCAGTGAAAAAATTATAAGGCTGGCCCACGGGCGGGCTACGAGACGCAGAATTTAGGGCCCCCAAAATCGCTGACGCAGTGAACGCGTTAAGTCCAGTAGTTCATGTCCCAACTGAAGAAATGACGCGTACTTTCTTCTAAACGGCGGCCTGTACGATTCAAGCGCAGATCGTGCGGGAGCTGCGCTAATATTTCAGCACGAATAATATGACGAAAATTTCAAATTCGACATTTCTTCTTCCTTCGGCAGCCGAGGTACCGCCACGTCTTCTTTATTCGGCGCGATGAGATAGTATGGATGACAAATACTGAAAAGACGGGAATGAAATGAACTGGCTTACATCATAACGTCACTGCTCGGCTCTGCCTGCTAACGCGCCACGCATATCCGAAGCGGTGCACACAGGCCGCTTTGTCTTTGTCAAGCGTCTGTTTTTCTGTTTCTTTCTGTGTTACAGTTGGCTGCAGCTGACTCTTGCGAACAGAGCGAAAGAGACAAAGTAGCCTAAATGAAACAATACGTCGTGATTCGCTCAGGCTGCTACAACCGCAAAACACCGTTCAATCACGTTCTGTTGTAGCTTGCAGTGGTCAGCCCTCGATTTGGGGAAGCCAGGTGCAACATCTGCTACAATGGCAGGGAATATTGAGACAGATGATAGGAACTCTGCCCTCTCGAATGTTTGGCTTGTGGTTGTTGAACGTACAATTATGTCGCAAGTATGTCGCCATCTCAACGACAAATATACATAACATTATTGTGGACAATCTAATTAGCTGGAACCTAAAAATTTTTAAAATGTAAAAGGCCTTCTTTCAGTGAGTCACGGCATCGGCTTAGGTTTTATTTTGCAAAAAAATTAACTCTTTCGAACATCAGCAGCAAGATGTCTAATTATTGAGAGCTGGATCGCGGATGTGTCCTGGTACCCTTAAGGCTTTTTGGGCCTGGATTAACTGTGGTGGTCACCAGACATAGCTTGGTTAGCTTCCCTGCCTTGACTTCATTTGGTCTGCCTCCTTCTCGACTGAATCTCTAGTGCGTGCTCCATTTCTGTGTAGGCTTTCGTAGATTGTTCGCAAAGAATTACATTTTTTCAGTGATTTGATCAATCATGTTAGTGCTTTCCTTCTGATATTTTATCCATTTCTTAACGTCTTGTTCTGCTTTTTTTCGTGGGATAATTCATTGCATTTAGAGGAGACTGACAATACACAAACAGGTAAATTGTTTTTTAGAAATCTGTCTTAAATAGAAGGTTATGTGTATATTGCTCCAACAGACCGGAGAGCCCTGCTATAAATTTCTCGCTGCGAACATTTAGATGATTCTAACTACAACAAAGTCCAAAGGGACCCGCGATAGCTTCGTTGCTATATACCAGGTGCCTCAGGGAAGCTGGCGACTAATTTTTAAAAATAGTATTTTTTACTTAATGAGAAGCTTTTTGCCACATATGAGTATCAGTGTTAAGGAACATGAAAAAAAAGAGGCGAATCATGTCAACAGCAATGTGATTAACTAAATCGTAGTACTTGACTTGTTAGCTAATACCGATAGGCAACATATTGCAGTTATAGATTTGTGCCTCATGATAATAATAATAATTGGTTTTTTGGGGAAAGGAAATGGCGCAATATCTCTCTCATATAACGTTGGACACCTGAACAGCGCTGTTAAGGAAGGGATAAAGGAGGGAGTGAAAGAAGAAAGGAAGAATAGGTGCCGTAGTGGAGGGCTCCGGAATAATTTCGACCACCAGGGGATCTTTAACGTGCACCGACATCGCAAAGCACACGGTTGCCTTAGCGTTTTTCCTCCATAAAAACGCAGCCGCCGCGGTTGGGTTCGAGCCCGGGACCTTCGGATCAGTAGCCGAGCGCCCTAACCACTGAGCCACCGCGGCGGGTCTGCCAATGGCCTTTATTATCAGTTTGCGGTCATAAGTTTTTAGAATATCGAAGACGCGATTACCTGCGCCGCTGTGGCTCGACTAATTTGGGTTGTTCCTCGCGCCATTCAAAAACCACGCGCTTGCGGGAGGCCGCAGAGCGAGGCCAACCAAATAATAATAATAATTGGTTTTTGTGGAAAGGAAATGGCGCAGTATCTGTCTCATATATCTTTGGACACCTGAACCGCGCCGTAAGGGAAGGGATAAAGGAGGGAGTGAAAGAAGAAAGGAAGAATAGGTGCCGTAGTGGAGGGCTCCGGAATAATTTCGACCACCTGGGGATCTTTAACGTGCACTGACATCGCACAGCACACGGGCGCCTTAGCGTTTTTCCTCCATAAAAACGCAGCCGCCGCGTTTTTATACCGGCGCGCTTTTATGGAGGAAAAACGCTAAGGCGCCCGTGTGCTGTGCGATGTCAGCGCACGTTAAAGATCCCCAGGTGGTCGAAATTATTCCGGAGCGCTCCACTACGGCACCTATTTCTTCCTTTCTTCTTTCACTCCCTCCCTTATCCCTTCCCATACGGCGTGGTTCAGGTGTCCGACGATATATGAGACAGATACTGCGCCACATCTTTTCCCCAAATACCAAATATTATTATTATTTGGTTGCCCTCGCTCTGCGGCCTCCCGCAAGCCAAGCAAATCGCGACGCTCCTTGACGCACATAGCACGCGACAGTCTCAGCCCCGCCCGTGCTGCAGTGCTCCCCAGTATTCGCCACCTCGCTGCTTGAGCGTGGGCGGGGCCTGAAATTCCACGTTCTACGTGCGTCACGGAGTGCCGCGATTTTATTGACGTCGCTCTACGCTCTTCCGTAAGTCGTCAGTTTTTGAATGAAGCTGGAAATTGCCCAAATTAGTCAAGCCACAGCGACGAGGGTGATGGCGTTTTCAAAATTCAATAAGTCATTTGGCTATTACGAACGGCTGGCTACAAATCTCGTATTGTAATCAAGTGCCTGTCAGTAATAGTTAAAATGTTAACTATTAAAATTTTGTTATCCCATTAATTGGACAACATTATTGGCCAATTTTCTGACGTCCGCACAAAATGGTACCACTATGCCCCAAAGAGCTTTTCTTTACCTCGAAAGCCCTATTTTTAAAAATTACTGGCCGGCTTCCCTGCAACACCTGGTATGAAGTGCTCCAATGATTAGTATATATAATTCTGAAAGGTAAGAGCTTTGATCCGCATTGGTTATATTGCGAAGGGAGTAATTAGCCACTGACATCTACCCAAGCGCATCCCTATGGCAAGCAATGAAAGCTATAAAGCTTCCGCCGAAATTCACAGTTAAAAATTCGTCCTGGTCCGAGGTTCGAACCCGGCAGCACCGCATGACCAGGGAAGTAGATCTACAAACTGAGCTCAGCAGGACGGCTAGCATATGGTAGGGCGAGAGCGAATTGAAAGTGGTAATAGTGTTGGTTAAATGTTAAGGTGAATCCCCCAAAGTGGAGAGCTGTAATAAAGGAGTAACCTGGATTAACCTGGGCAGGCTAACCTGGACCTGAACATCAATGAACTCAGGTGCATCCTTCTTTCTGCTGGCATGATTTATTCGGAAATTTATCCAGATTGCATTTCTTTATCGGATTGAACAAACCAAGGCTTTGTTTTCAATTTTTCATGTACTCAGTGCTGCTGTCCCCTTAAGAGAACAATATTGTTTCATAAAAATAATAGCAAGCAACGACTGATAGCAGCTGACGTTTTTGCTTTTCTAAACTATCGCAGTAGATTTTTAGTGTGAAAATGGAATTGTATGTGCATAAACGCGCGCGGTTTTTTTATACTACTTTTAACCATGATTTGCTGCTTTTTTCTTTATTCTTTTTTCTTTCAATCAGAAAAGCAAAAAAAATATTACGAATGAAGGTCGCCAGTGCATAGCATTTCAGTGCAATTAATCCTGAAAGTTAGTTAGGAAAAAACGATAACAAGATAGAAAATGGTTATAGAAAACAAAAAGAGAGCAGGCCACTAACCAAAAAATACAACGAAAACAAAGTCGCGAGGAAGCACACTGTAGTAGTGTATTTCTCTCACGTCCTTAGCTTTTCATACGTCCTTCCGCCTAATTCCTCGCCAATGTGGAAGTCAAGGAGGATCTCACAGCTCAGCAAAGCAATACAAAACTCGCCAGTGACATACAGGCGGATGCAGCAGAAGTCGCGCACAACAGGCGGAGTAAAACCAAGTGCCCCTGGGAAAAACGGAAAAAATATGAATCAATGAAAGAAATCTGTACAGGCCCAGAGAGCAAGATTGAAAACACACCCTCCCGGGCTTTCCTCCTAGGCCCGATTCTGCTGGAGATCGCTGTCGCTTTTGTCACGACACAGGCGCGAGCACAAATTGGGTGCGGGGCAGCCGTCGTCCAGAGTCGAGAGCGCGCGTCGCTCGGTAATCTGATTCCGAGCGAGGGAAACTTTTCGTAGATGGCTCTATCGCCAGAGCCGCCGGCGAGCTCGAAGGTCGAGCGGCCAGGGGCACAGATGCAGGCACACAGAGACGGCAACGTATATACTACTGGCCGCGACGGACAACGCGCGGAAGAGAAGAGGTTCGCCAAGCGAGCCCAATAGAAGAAAGATCTGCCGTTCGTGTGTTGCGTCCCTCTCTTTCACTTTTTCGGGAAAGAAAAGGGAGAGGAAAGGCAGTGGAGAGGGCAGGTAGGAAGAGTGGGATAGCGTCATCTGGGAGAGTACCGGAGAACGTGAGTGCGTGTAAGAAAAAGGTCGGCGATAGCGAGGTTGTTTTCCAGGAGAAGAAAAAAGGGTATGGTAGTGAGAGGGAAGCTGTGAGGGAGAGGGCTTCGCGAATGGTAAACAATGCCGAGTTCATTCGTGACAACGCATAAAGCGACAGCCCGAGCCGGACAACGTCGTCGGGGATGAAAACCGAGAATAAAGGGAAGAGAGACTGACAGGAGAGAGTGGCGACTAGGGACTGCGCTTGATGGAAGCCTATGACCGAAAAAAGAAATGCTCATCTTAGGGCCTGACGGCTCACGCGGGGGACAGCAATGCAGAAAGCTGCAGCCAATCGTAGTGATGAAAGCTTCGTAGAAGAAGCAAGAAAGAGCTAAGCAGAGGATGAGAGCCATGTGAGGCGCAAAACAAGGATGGAGGCACGAAGTGAAGAAGGGAAGATGAGAAGATGAGACAACGGATGGAAGAAGGGAAGTTGTGTCTCGCGGGAGCAGACGTGAGGGCCAAGTAAGAATACAGAACACGTTGCATTTACGGTGGAAATGTTTTTGTCGGGGTGTTACCGGTGGCAATGGACACTGAACGGGAAGGGGCGAAGAAGAGAGTCGACAGGAGAATGAATTGAAGCGGAGAAAGGTTGATGCTGTTCCAACCCTTCCACCATGCAATTGGAATCGAGTGATGTGGCTCTTTGAGGCGAATCCTAAACGTCTACAGTGCGAGTGTGGCAGGCCGAGGTAAGGTGAAGAACATAAAGGAATAGAAATGAGGAGCAGGAAGTGCATTTGCTGAGCTGGCTGTCGATCAGCAACGCCACACGTCGAACGCCCTATGGATGCGAAAGAAGTAAAATTATTCGTGCAAGATTCGTTGTCAAACCAAACAGACTAGTGCCGCTTGCAAGAGCTTGCTAGTTACCTCCAGCAAGCAGCCTTAACGGGACTTTTTGAGCATGGTCGATCCAAGAAATTCTCAGCTTTTTTCTGGACAAAAAAATTCTCAGCATTTCTCTGGAAACAAAGCGTTAAGATCAAAGCGCTCAGTTGCAATATGATATATGTCCGTTTATATCGGGAAGTAATGCTCCTGCGTCGAGAAAAAAAAACAGCCCAAAAGAAAGCATTCATCAATTGCACCAAATTGGGACTCATGCGAAAAGAAATAAAGCTGAGGTATCCGACAGAGATGGAGTTTTAATGCAATTATACAGACCTCCGAGAAAAGCACTCATGCTAGCAAACAAATCTTGGCATCTTGTGAAACATATCTCCGTCTTTTATCGTGTTAGTATACTGGTCAGACTCGAAAGGCGGAAGCGCAATTTTGTTAAACTTCTTCACGCATTTGCACTTGCTGCCAGTGGATGCAAATTGCCAAAGTACTGATTGTTAGGACTAGACGCCAAGTTTGATTTTTATAGTTCGGCCTGTGCGTAAACCTTATCGCAAGGCGGCGATATCTTTGAAAATGTTGTGCTATGCAACATTCGAATTCGTTAATATGCTCCACCATGATGTTTATTACTCCTGTCCCTTAGACCTCCATGCACACAATACAGAAAAAAGGACACCGTCTGTTGTTCCAAGAAGTCAGTCACCATTGAGGAAGCAGCCAGCAGTTGTTAGCAGGTGAACCCCGCGATGTTCTCTGCCATAATCTTAAATTCCAGTAATTATACCCAAACTCTCTATTTATGGTGATTTTTACCTGTTCCAGTTTAGAAAATCAATTTCGAATTTCAATAATTATACCCAAAATCTCTATTTCTCGCCATTTTTACCTGCTCCCGTTTGGAAAATCAAGAATTTAGGAAGAACGGCGAAAAATTATGGCGCGTAAAATTTATTGAAAACTCATGAAGATAGTCTTTTTTGCCAATGTTCACTCTTAAAATACAGTGAAAACGGGAAATGTCTCATAACTTTATGAGCTTGCTTATGTTAAATGTTTTACAGACAGTGTAAAATGGCTAATTGAAGGTTATTTCTGCAGAATGCCACAAGAACAACCCGAGCTCAGATGCTGCATGTGCTTGGTAATTCCTTTTAGAGCTCCAGCTGATTTTAATTTTTTTTTTGCTCCAGCACGTCAAGAACAATTGTAATTTCTTCTAATATCTCAGGGCATTTCTCAAGCGAAGCTCGATCGTCCACGAACCCGAAAGCCTTCAATAACAAGCCTTTCAGTCTCAGCACAAATTTTGGATTCAGCCGCCTATATAAAAATATCCTATCAGCAGTAAATGAAACGTGAACAGTAAAGCTGAGGCGCGGTTCAGGTGTCCGCCAATATATGAGACAGATACTGCGCCATTTCCTTCCCACAAAAACCAATTATATATATTCTAAAGCTGAAACTTGCGAAAGCGAACAAAAAGACCAAAGCTGGAAGAGAAGAAATACAGGTTGGCTACATTAACACACTCAGGAAGCGGTTTTCGTTCTATCGAAGTGAGAATCAAATGTGCTGATATTCAATTTCCTAGGACTAATATGTTCTCATTTTGCGTCTATTTGGGCAGTCATGATCGCGTTTACTTTTTGCAGTTTTTGCCAGACGTAACAGGACTGCATGGTTTACGTCCCAACCATGCAGTAGAGGACTTACGGCAACCCTCAAAGTCTAAATCTTATCTATGATAAGTAGAATCCTGTTGCCTAGCATTCAATATATTTTCTGTCTTTTCGCCTGCCTTAAAGGGACCCAGAAAGAGGGTCTCAATAAAGGTGCGATATGACTGAGATGTTAAAAGACGACGGTTCACAATTATCCCCCAGCAAGAATTATTTTAATGTGTTTTGTTGAAGCTGAGTTATATGCAGAAAAAATTTGAACTTCCACGTCTTCGCGCCTTTCCCTCTCCTCTCACACGCCGAAACGGCGGCGCTCCTCCGCCGGCCCCACTCGGGCACGTTTCACACGCATGCGATTTTCGCCTGCGAGACTGCGAATTCCGTCGGTCTGCGACTGGGGAGGGCCGTCGGTTTAGTCGCGGACTGGGGAGGGCCGTCGGTCTAGTCGCAGACGACTTGCGATCGAGTTCCACCCGGTTGGAATTCAGTCGCAGCGTCGGTGTGTTCGCTCTGCGACTGACCATTGGGGATCGAGCGCCGAGACGGCGTGCGACGTGGGGTCAAGTGGGAGCTGATGCCGCGGTGCAAGCAAAACTGTTTATTCGAATCAAAACATGCGAAATATTGCCTTGCACCTAAAAATACGCTGGTCATAAAATCATCAGCACATTCCGTGTGACGTTTCTGTCGCGTTTAGTAATGGGTTGCCTAATGCAAACCTTGCCTGTCCATCCAACCGAATTCGCTGTGTAGGTGTTGCATGTGAAAGCATTGACCGAAAATCGCACTGCGGCCTCACCGACTACAGCGGATATTTTCGGTCCAGTCGCAGCATGTGAAACGGGCCTCACTCGGCCCCTCCCCTACCTCCGCCGGCTGCGGCGCGCGTGGATTGGCCGCGGCCACGGTAGCGTGTGACGTCTGAAAGAGCTTGGCGCTGTTAACCAATGATAACCCTCGGCTGCTGACGTCATTTGCAAGACGTGACGTCATTTGCCAGGTTTCTTGCGAAAGCCCCACACCGCGCGTCGCCACGAGGTGCGAAAGCGGGAATATTTAAAAATGTATTGTAAATTTCCTGCCCGCTTCTGAGTTCTCGTACGCGGCATGGGCGTTCGGTGGCCTGTACTCTACATAGTGCAAGCATTTCAAAGCCAAACTCAAACACCCCTTTCTGTGGCCCTTTAAGGTCTGTATTATATGGATTAAAAGTAAGCCATGCAGTCTGGTCAGCTTTGACACAGACTGTACCTTAAGGCGAGTTCATCCAAACGCTTGGTCATTTGATTTGGGATTGTTGTACACCATACAAACCCCGATTTTCAGTAAGCGAACGCAAAGTTCTTCTACAGTTCGGCAAAACTGTTAGAATTTACTTGCATAAGGATAACTTTATATATTTCACGAATACCCTTTACAATGTGACGTTCCCGCCTATGGCCAGTCAGTCAAAAATCGACCTAATTCGTTGGTGTCTACGGGTCCTGCTGAAGAGAGGAGAATTCAGCCAACAAGGCGGTAACCTGGCAAAACATTATTTATTTCACTGCCCGAAGGCGAAATTAGGGCTCCGCTCACCGCTGGCTTTTAGGAGAACTGGTTGTCCGTCCAGCAGGTCGGGGCTTCACTCCGCGCTCGTCTTGCGTCGGCGGGCCTCGGCTGCCTCGGCTCTCCCGTGGTCTGCCTCTCTTCCCGGCGGTCGGCTCTCGTCTCCTTCTGTGTCCGTTGTCTTCCAGCCGCGACCACCGGATCTCGCTGGAGATTCTCGGCTACTCTTTCTCTCTTAGGGTCCCCTTCACCCAACGGCATTTTGGCCGTCGTTGCTCCTGCAGCGGGCCAGGAGGGCGCACCGAGTTCTCAGAAACCGCAGCCATTACAACGGGGTGGTGCTTTGGCCTCGCCGGGGATGTCTCGGGGGGGTCAGCTGTCCCTGCTAGGGCAGCGCTTTCCTGCAGCCAACGTCTGCAGCCCGCCGTCCACTTCCTTCACCACTTCGAGCCGTTACGCCGTCTGCTGCTGGTAGGGAAGCTTGCCGCCACGCGCGCACGCACAACGTGCTCGTCCGCCCGCGCCCCCGGGGGGGGTGGGGGGGTGGTCGGGGGGGGGGGGGGGAATCGAAACCGCGCGACAAACCGCAGGGAATCTGTTGTGAGCGTCGAGAACCGCACTCGGCCTCCCGTCTTCTGCCCTCCAGCTTTCTGTGGCCGTCTGTGTCTAGCGCCCGCCGCATTCCACACCAGCGCACTCGTAGGCATGTCGAGGTCTATAATTCTGCACAAAGGCGCAATGTCGCTGGCACAAGTCAGCGGAGCGAGTTCTTGGAATCCTGATTGTGAACAATGTATGGCCTTCAGGATTCAGTCCTTCACAACGATACGCCGCTAGGCGATTTTGTACTAGCATGAGTTTCGGACGTCGAAACCGACAAAACACGATCCGTGGACTTAGCGTTCACCGAATGACTTTAGCAGAGTGGGAGAAGTTCACTACACAGACCTTCATTATCTCTGCTCCTGGTATCTGGGTAGATTTACTTGTACGTGGTCCCTTTCAAATAAATTTGACCAATATAGTTTGCTTTACGGTATGAATTCCAGTTGCTAAAAACAAGTTCTTCTCAAACGGCAGCCCCTTCATATTGATAACACCTTTTGCTAGATAACGTAAGGCCATGCTGGCTAGCAAAGGTGTGTGCTCTTTCCTTGTCCGCGTCCGTGGCAACTCCTATCTACCTTCCCGAGGGTTTCCACACCGACGACATCAGCTGTCGGACTGAAAAGCTTCAGGGCATTTAATTTATGCGCACCTATGCTAAGTTTGCCGCAATAAACTAATTTGATTTTTGCTTGAGTTATTCAAATCGCTGCAAAATGGCGTCAATTTTATTAGGAGCTTCAATGTAATAGTTTTCAGTTTTGTGTTATGTGCTGGAAATCTGGGAGAAGCGGTAGCTTCACGATGATTTAGCCTGGCAAAGCCTTGTTATGATATGCTTTGATCGTTTCTTTGGTATTTGCCAGTCTAAAGCATCGTGAAGCTACCGCTTCTCCCTCGGTTGAATAAAAGCTAAACCACCGTTAATTTTGAATGGAAATGTCGAACTAGTGTAATTTACGTAGATAATTGTGAAGCAATTTTTTTTATTGTTGTTCAAACTTTGTGGCGGCTATGATTAAACTATGGTCTGCAAGAAGTTCGCCTTGATGCAGATTAGGAGGCCGTGATGCAGACGTTACGGCCTAGCACGAAAATACCACATGTGAACTTCGTGTCTAGACGCGCCGGCACTCCTTGCGTTATGTACTCAGTTTAGGAGGCCGTGACATCACGGCCAATCATGTGAACACCGCATGTCAACTTCGCTGCTACGCGTGCCGGCGCTCCTCCCGTTATGTACTCGGTTAAGGAAGGCGCGACGTCAGTGCCTATCGCGCAAACGCCGCATTTCGGCTCCTAGGCGAGCCAAGGGTCGATCACGTAACCCAATTTCGGTTGACCTTGACGTGATCATGAAGACCGTGAAGACTGACTTGACTGAAATGACCTTGACTTTTGGCCTTGACCCCGACCTTTGGCCTTTGCAACGGCTTAGCCATTGGTCTGACCATTGACCATTCACCGTTCCTCCAAACTTATAAACTGAACACGTAAAACAGTGCACGTAAAAGATCCCCAGGTGGTCGAAATTATTCCGAAGCCCTCCACTACGGCACCTCTTTCTTCCTTTCTTCTTTCACTCCCTCCTTTGTCCCTTCCCGGCGCAGTTCAGGTGTCCAACGATATAGAAGACAGATACTGTGCCATTTCCTTTCCCAGAAAATTAATTATTATCATTATTATTATTAAGGCTTGACCTTGGCTAAGCCTTGAAGGTCATGGGAAGTACACGAGAATCTCAGCCCGTTACCTCTAGTAGTGAAGCTAGCGCTTTAAAAAGCAGTTTATTCAACGCACACGGGTAGATCCCGCCTGACGGTGCTGCCCTCCTTGCCTGTGAAATAGCACGCGAAGTTCGCGTAGCCCCAGCCGCTACGAGAACGTGGTGGTGCTCCTGTGTTTTGCGGTAGTCTACCGTAGAGCATAATCACAGCGCTAAGAATGCCGTAACTTCATTTTTCTTCCTTAAATGTCACTATCCAGAATGTTATTTTGCGTGTAGAACTTTATGAAACTGGAACAAAGATCTGTAATAATTTTTCAGTTGAAAAATTCTGTATTTATATATCCCAGACTGTGAGAGAAGTAAAACTTGTTCTTGCTTCCTTTATACCATTCGTAGCAGCACTGATACGGATTAATTTCGTCAAAAAGGCCCATTTTTTTTATTGCTTCTTCACGTAGTGCTGCAGTGAGACAGGTGGGCGTTCCAATAGTTCAATCGAAACCTGAAGAGCCTTGCAGTCGGCAATATTTTCTCGCAGAAAGCAGCAATATTTAATTAGTTAAGTGCACCAAAAAAGAAAAAGCTATTGAAAATGCCCTCTCCGAAAGAACCACAGCTGACCTTTCAATTTATGGGTACTTAGAAAAGGAGAGTATTGCGTTGGGTTAAAATGCCCCAACTCAAAAATTCGTTTTTGCTTATTGTAAACCTTGAAGAATACTCTGAACGTTCGACATATTTTTCCTCTAGCAAAACCAGCAAAAGATAGTTCTTCATAACTAGTGCTGAAAAGTCAGTGTATCCAAAGAAAAACAATCAGCGTGCGAATGAAGGTATTCTACCATTTACGTCCACGACCACACTGTGAAATGGGCTTTTTGCACGTTATGCACGCCCTAAATTTAGCTACATATAGGCCTGTATGCTGAACGTTTGATTCTTCAGGCACATTTATTTTATCATTGATTTATTTACAAATACTGCTATCCCATGAATTGGGACTTTTCAGGAGTGGTACACAAGGTTTCACATGAAACTATGTTATTAGGAAAGTACATGATTACAAATGTGAGTCCAAAAATTTACACAGAAAACAGTACAGTATAAATAAGAAAATAAATGAGTAGTCAATTCTCGCACAAAGTCATCAACAGACATCTGACTTAGTGTGCCGTCCAAATCGCTCCATAATTCGACTGTGAAAGGGAAAAAATGAAAATTTAAAGCATTCTAACAATAGCACAAACGGCAGACTGTTAAGCGGTTTGGTACGGCGATTGGCACGTGCTACAGAACTGGCGAGAAAAGGGGGCGTAAATATAAACACTCTTGTTAATGATCTTGTGAACAAGGATAACGCAATCACATATCCTTCTGTGTTGAAGTGTGTCAAGTGATCAGGTGCACGTGTGAACTGTGGGAGAGAAATGGCAGTCATAACGCCTATACATATATAAATCTGATTGCCTTTTTTCTGTACATTTTCAAGTTTAGTGATGTCTTTAGTGAAGTGCGGTAACCAGACCGCCGCAGCATTATCAAGCACAGGCCTTACTAGAGATATTTGCGCCGTCAGATTACAGTTTTGGTCGCATCTTTTAACGCACGTTTTAAAGCTCTGAGTTTCTTGACAGCTTTGGAGCAAGTTAAATCTTCATTTTTAGAACAATTTAAGTTTGAGCAGAACTTAACACCTAGGTATTTGAACTCCTTTACATGCGTTAGTTAATCATGAGAAAAATAATTTTTCTTATTAAGGAATGTCATCGACACAGTCTTGCTCAAATCTGTCTTCATATGCCATGTGTTGCTCCAATCACAGAACGAAGGAAACACATTATTAAAGTGAGATGGTCACTTGCATTATTTATATTTCACATACAGAACGCAGTCATTTCTATATAACCAAAATTTAACGCGTGTTATTAGTTATCTGAACGACGTCATTAATTGAACATCCGTTCAATTCCGCCGTGAAAAACCCAGTGCTTCTCTTGTCTTCTTCACTATCCTGTCCTCCGAATTAGAAACAAGTTACAAAGCTACATTTGCATAAAAATTTATATCAAATAGACTAGTTATCCAAAATATATGCGCAGTAAACGTTTTCAAGTTGTAAGCAAGACTAGCGTGCACACTATTTTTACTGTATAAAAACACCGCGATGGTCACCATACGGAGGTAGAGCGCCACAAATATTCTCTCGACCATATGCTTGTATACGGTAACTTTCAACTTGGAGCTGTGTGTGACCAACAGCATTAGTTGTTTGCTAAATGCGAAATAAATTCTTTTTGATAGAAACACAGTAAGAGTGTTACTTCTCTTAAGGTTGAAAGTTTATGGTTGAAGGTTTATTTCCGCAACTAGGTGTTGCGAGGACAGTAAGGGGGAAAGCTGTATAGACAGCTTGAGAGGTCCTGGCTTCCTCTTTAAGTGCAGCGTATACGGCGGCGGAGTACGACACCAAACAAGAATGTAAGGAGAAAATCATGTATGTTCGGTACAGAGAATGAGAAATGTACGTTAAGTATGCAGTACAGGCGCGGCCATAACTAAACAGAGCACGCGATTTCATTCTAATTGCAAACACCCCTTCCCTATAGGGACAGAAGAAACATTGTCTGTCCATGAGAAAGTGCTGCCGTCCTTTACCAGTACGCACACAACATTGCTGGCAATTTAATTTAGGCAATGCATGATCAATTTTGGGAGGCAATAGCGTGCTCCGTTTCATTGTGTCGGCGCCTGTACATTGTGCTTGTAAAGGAAAGAAAAACTGCATTAGATCAAAAGCCTATAAAGCCAAAGACGGGGAGGAGAAATTAAAAGACAGTAAAATTGACAGGAGCGCTCAAAATAGTAACACCAAGAAAAAAATTACTAAACTAACATTTGGGACAATTCTTTTAGAGAAATATTGGACACATCAAGATTCTTGTGGCAGTACAACTGGTTCAGAGGAGTAGGCAAGGTATGCTGCAACATTTGTTCGACATAGTTTGTGCGGCATTTCTTTAAATTCCAAGGCTGTGCTGCGCGGATATCATACACAGTTCTACTTTGCTCTAACACAGAAAGTGTAAGTAGGGAGTCATCATTTTTCATTACGGCAAGTTTATGTTTATAGCAAAGCCTATAGTTATACATCGACATCATTTGTATACCATTGTGTTGAAGGAAAAGGCTCGCAGTGTGGAAGAAGTACGGCACGTTACATGCAATGCGTATAATACGTTTTTGTAGGATAGTGGGTTTGTTAATATTTTCAGCTGTGGTTGTTGCCAACACCATACATCCGTAGTTGCCTGCGGAATAAAACAAAGAGGTGTAGGCTAACACGTTCAGTGTCGTAGGAAAATTAAAGCAATTCCGGCGCATGATACCAACACTTCTCGAAAGTTTCTGAACTACGTAACTAATATGGTCATTCCACGACACATCTGCAGCAAAGTATTTAAATGTCCAGTGTTTTCACAGACTGCGCCAATTATAATCTTGTATTGCTTAATTCAATCAGAGGAAGTTCAAAGTGCTTATGACGTGGGTGAAACATGACTGCTGCAGTTTTACTACTGTTAATTGTAAGTGATTATTGGCTGTCCAAGTATTTTTTCCTTTTAAGTTTTTATTAGATCGATTTGCTAGGACAGCAGTTGTAGTACCCGAAAAAAAAGACTGGTGTCATCTAGAAAATTGTTAAATATATTGTTGCAATCAAGAAGCGCTGGATCTACAACAAACCTTTGGGTAGCACCATACTTGTAACGAAACCTATCTTGACAGTGTGATGCTCATTACCGCCTCGTGTTCTCTTGAACTATACAACCTCAAACCAAAAGCAGTTTCGTAAATGCTCATTCTTAGAAGCTCTTGGATTTAAACATGCGCGTGAGTATAGCAAAGCCTTTCTGTAAACAAAGAAAATGTCAATCTGGCCTTTATTAAGAAGCACTCAAGCTACAATCCGCTAAAATTATTTTTACTGCATGATGCGAGAAAGTCTCTTCAAAAAATGTTCTGCTAGAAAAGCCTTCGAAATGTATTCAAGAAAAGGGCTACACTAAGGCCTCCCATCTGTAATATATCTTTGAGTGTTTCGGAACGCTTCATTACAGAAATGGGTATGAAATAATTTTCTAATACCAATGTGTGCTTAAGATCGCGAAATATTAATTTTTAATTTTAACCTTTCACCCCGCCGCGGTGGCTCAGTGGTTACGGCACACGGCTGCTGACCCGAAAGACGCGGGTTCGATGCCGGCCGCAGCGGTCGAATTTCGATGGAGGCGAAATTATATAGGCCCGTGTGTTGTGCGATGTCAGTGCACGTTAAAGAACCCCAAGTGGTCGAAATTTCCGGAGCCCTTCACTACAGCGTCCCTCATAGCCTGAGTCGCTTTGGGACGTTAAACCTTAATAAACCAACCAATTTTGACCTTTCACTCTCATTATGTTCTATTGCTGGAAAATGTTTTATTGCCGGCGCTATGCGCATAGAGCACAAAAAGTGGCAGTGAAGTGGAGAACAAAAAAATGTGGCCAGTGAAGCTGCCGCTTTACGCAACTGACCCTTTGATATGCATCTAAGCTTTCCGGGGTTTCATGTTTTTCCTCGAGGCGCTTCACAATTGCGTCGGCGACACTCGACTTGCGAATGGCGTACGTTTACGAAAAGGCATCAGTGCGGGGAATCGGCTTAGGCAAACAAGTTTGGCTGGAACCACAAGCATAAGTGGCGTTGTCGTTACCGCGTAAACGCTGGAATACCATTAACCAGGAAAGCTCCTCTGCTAAAAGCTTGAGGCAAAGAACAGCATCAATGATGAAACGCTGGCCGCTTTGCCGGCTCTAGTATGTGCTAATTACACATCCAAGACACAACGCTGGCACCGCCAGTATCCTGTTAATTGTCGTTTTTTGCTTGCTTGTGTTCCCTTCTAGCACCTCTTTTTTTTCCATCACGTGACATTAAGAGGTAGAAAAAAAAACACTTGAATTTGCTTCAGCTGCTCGCCTATTCTGAGGATTCAAAATTAGGTGCGCAGCTTCTGTCAGCAACTATTTTGTGGTGCTAGAAAAACAAAAACAAGACCTTAATCTATAGATCAGCCGGGATCACGCAATTCAATTCACTGGTGTAAAACCTCATATTAAACGGTAATCATCGGCAAAATTCAAACACGCCAAGATAACGTTTTCGCAAATCTTGCAATGCACATACAGCGAAAAAAAGAACTTTGAAAAGCAAGAACTATACACCCACATCCTAAGATGTAGTCACTGCAGGAAATGATTGTTACAAAAATTTAATGCTCGAAACTGCGTTTTCACGAAGGGAACCGAAAGGAGCAAGAAATGAAGCGGAAGATTTATCGTCGAAGAAGAGAATTCGGTCAGCCAACACACATTTTCTTTCGGATAACGGCTCCCGCTCTTCCGGCCACCGGGCAGGCCGTGAGAGAGAGAGAGAGAGAGAGAGACAGGAAAGTAGGGAAAGAGTGTTCCCGAGGAAGAATGGAGGGACCGAGAAACCGCGGGCTCCTCGGGAGCGCAGCTCTCGGCTCTTCCAGATTAATGATCGGCGCTCGATTTGACGCGCCCTGATTGCCGCGTCCGGTCGCACCGCGCCGGCGTAGCTGCAACGGCGACCGAGCCGCCGCCGTTACAACCAGTTCTCTACGGCGCGGCCGCCCAGGTCTTCCTTTCGCGAATACAGCCCGCTGTTGAGGGGGTTCCTTTGTGAATTCGCGCGCCTTCGACGCGGAGCCCAAAAGACCGCCGCAGCACGGCTATGCTGCGTGTCATGGAGGTGCGCGCTCGAGCTGCGCGCGCTCAATTAATCCGCCGATTCGTTTTAAATCTCCCACGCGTCGCAAGGAGAAGCCCCACTCCCCCCTTACCGAGCCGTGCTCTTTTCTCTGCGCTTCCTCACAAGACGAGCGCTCTCAGCTTCGCCTCTTCCCGTAATGAATTATACATGTAAGGCGCGTGCTTTGATTGCCTCCCTATCCCACCTTGCGCCACTTCCTCGTGATCTCTCGGCTTCACCACAGTGCAGTGTGTCGCAGGTTCTTGCTGTCGCTGCTTCAGCTGCTGCTACTGCTGTTCATGATTGCAGTTCAAAGTGGCGGGCTCGTTTAAAGCGCGATTCTCGCTTTCTCGCCGCTGCTCTTGCACCCAGCGCGGGCCGCGATCCATTTGCGAGGAGTTTGCAAAGTGGCTTATCGTGTTCGAAGACGGCGCGCCGAGCGCGAGTGGCGAGACGAAGCTTTGTATCTGCGGGCAGCCAAAAGAGCAAAGGCCTTCGCGGTCGGGGGGAAGATAAATGTACTGGGTGGTGCCAGTAGAGCAGCGGTTTGTCGCTTTGATATCTAACGAAACAAACTGCGCGTGGATTCTTGCGTGAAGAAATTCGATTGGAGCGGAGCAACCCGCATGATGTTCTTCCGTTTGTTCGCCGAGTGAATCTAACGCAAGATGGCATGCAGTGCGCTGCTATTTGATGATGCACGACAGAAACGCTTTAAGCTCCATGCAATTGTTGCCACGTTTTCTCTCGATGTTATAAATCGTTGCCGTTTTATGTTGATGCTGCGTTCGAGTCATTATTTGCACGTCTCGATGGATACTCCTCTGGAAAAATGTATCATTCAAAGTTACGATACAAGCGCCGACCGCTGTGAAATTCGCATGAGTGATATATCTCCCCATTATCGAAAGCTTGAAAATGAGTTTCGTCGTTTTAATCATATCATTTCTGCAAGAAGCGGAACAAATTTCTGCGCTTATTTCACGCCAGCACCGTCGCATAAGAACTCTCAGGGAATATGATCAGTGAGAATGAATTCGCTAATGTGGGAGACACGCTGCAACTACGGGATCGCAACTAGTTCCCAGAATCGCTCTGCGCTCACTTCCAGCTTATAGCGACTTTTGTCGTGCGATGATCATGACCGGCAAAGCGCGCTGTTCCTTTCTTTCTTTTAACATTCTTGCATTGTTGATAAAGCGGAAGAAATTCGAGCCCAAATTTCGGCTGCCCAAAAATCTGCTTGCCTGAGGTGATTAACTAAGTGGTAGAATGGAAGAGGCGCAGTATATTTTATCTTTCAGATTCTTCTTAACTAGTTAGGTGTTTATTTCTTGCATGTATATTTTGCAATGCGTTATTTCGGCCACACACAAAAAAAAAACCCGACAAGTACAGTGGCGAGTAAAAAAGATCAGCGATTGTGACGTGCCACAGCAGCGTCAGATAGCAACTCTCGGCGCCGTGGTTACGGACACGCCGATAATAAAAGTGAAAGGTGTGTTCGCAAAGCGTGGTGCGATTTTCACCGCTCCGGTGTCGTCATTGCGCTAATCTCTTTTAGTAGCGTCTGTACTTCTTCCGGTGCTTGTGCAAACAGTTTGCGAACTTGCCCGAGTGGGCTGGAAGTTTGACCACAAGCATGCTCAGTAATCTAAGATTTTCGACGCATCTGAGCACAAAAACAAATTACTAGACACAGGGACTGGAAAATCACGCAACTCCTGATTCAAGACGCATCAAAGGAAAAGGTGGATTTTATATAATATCGTGAGGTGAAATTTTTTTGATAAGACTTTTACATGCCTGCATCTGCCAATCTTGCAATGCGTGGTTTATGCAGAATTTACAATCCTTGTGAGACCAGTTGCTTGTTTTACACTCAGAGTGATACACGCACACGCACACGCAAGCATGCAGGCTTAAACCAGCTCTGTTGCGCAGTAAACCAGCCGAACGTGTGGGGAGGGCCTTGATTGAACTCATAGTTGTTTGCAAAGAGCTAGTTCTTTATGTTAAAAACATCCACTTTACGCAGGTTTGCTGCGTTACTGTTACCAAAATGACTAATGCGTCGTGTTTACGAGCACGCCCTCAGTGCTTGCAATCAAAGCAAAAAAAAATCACTGGGCTGTACAAAAATACAGGGAACGGGAAGAACTAAGGGACACAAAAAAATGCATGCTCGTGCAGCTGTATTTCTGGATTGAAGCTCATATTTTTTTCAGCGCAACGGCACACAGCGAAAGAAAAGAAGAAGGAAGAGAAGAAGAACGAACACAGCGCTGGACTGACAACTGTTTATTCAAAGACACACACACAGCTTAAATACACTCTGACTAGCGCAGACCCACACTGTGAAGAGGAAAAAAAAGAAAAATAGGAAAAAAGAATCTCATCACATCTTTATCGAAAAAACTTCCAAAGGAACGCCTTTTCTGCATTATACAAAATGACCGAAGTATTGCTGACATATTCTGACCCAGCTCTTTGAATATAGTATGCCTCTATAGTTTCACGGGTTGTTTTAACTTGCTTCAGCTCAGAATCCTCACTCCCGACAAGGTACTAACCTTGTCGAGCACTGCGCAACTTGCAAGGATTGCACACCGATGTTTTCGGGAGTGAGGATTCTGAGCAGAAGCAAGTTAATAACAACCCATTAAACGATAGAGGCATACTATATTCAAAGAGCTGCGTCAGAATGTGTCAGCGATACTTCAGTATTTTTGTATAATGCAGAAAAGGCGTTCCTTTCGAAGTTTTTTGCGATAAAGATGTGATGAGATTTTTTCCTCCTTGCCCTGGTCTGAGAGTATTTAAGCTGTGTGTGCCTCTCTGAGTAGACAGTTGTCAGTCCAGCGCTGTGTTCGTCCTTCTTGTGTTTGTTCTTCTTTTCTTTGGCTGTGTGCCGTTGCGCAGAAAAAATATGAGCTTCAATCAAGAGTACCAACTAGCCCAAGAACCAACTTTACTGTATTTTTAGTGATTGTACTGTAGTCAGGAGTTGAACGGCCGCAAAACACCGGGGTAAAAAAGCTCCAACTTTACTAGTTTCTCTAGTTACGGCCTCTTTCGCTCATTAAGGCAAAAAACAACGCTGCTTTCCATAAAGCCACCCAGCTCATAACAACTTCTCTATGTTCATCCGTCCCTTTCCCCCAGTGCAGTCAGGTGATTCGTCAACTTCTGCTGGCTGATCTCCCTGCCCCCTTCTCTCTCGTCATACTGCGTTTCGCAGGTAAGTGCACAGAAAAAACTATCATGTTCATTGTTTTTAATGGTGACAAATTATTACTGCGCAAGGGCAGCTTTGGGAGAGAAGCGCCCCAGTACGATGTGGTTTCTTTACGCAAGGTGGGGTTATGGACCCATTTACGAGCGTTGCATCACTAAGAAGCCGAGCACTCTAGGGCTACATGGCTTGGCATAGGAGCCTGCGCAAATCCCGTCCTTGTGAGCTTGGAAGAGCGCAGACTGCAGCTCCAATTAAGGCTCGCAGAAGAAGGTGGGGGTAATCGAGAGCCCGCACCTGGGCCCTCAGCAGCGGATAGCCCACACAAGTTGATCCCGCCTTTCGATGATCGCAGGGATGACATAGATGCATACCTCAAACGTTTTGAGCGCATCGCAGAAGGGCACAGCTCGCCCAAAGAAAAATGGGCTACAGCACTCAGTATGTCTTTGACTCAGGAGGCTCTCCGTGTCTTCGGTCGATTGTCTCCCACAAATTTATTGGACTATGATAAGGCAAAACTAGCCCTGCTCCAACATTTGCGGTTCACAGCAGAGCGTTATCGCAAACATTTTCGTCAAATTAAGCCGCAAGATAAAAAAACAGGCAAGCAATACGCATCACGCATGCTCAGTCTTTTCAATCGATGGATCGAGATGTCGGGTACGGCCACAACGTACAATGATTTACGTGACTTGGTGGTGACCGAACAGTTCATGAGGAACTGTCATAGTCGTCTAGCGATTTTTCTTCGAGAAAGAGAGCGCAAGACGCTGGACAAAAAGGCTGAGGAAGCAGACAACATTCTAGAGGCCCAGCGGCAAGGAAACTTGTCTTCGTTCAAAGAATCGTTTGAGGTGGGCATTCCGTGAGAGAAGGATGTTCCATCAGGTAGACAAAAAGGAAGGTGCACCATTTGCAACCGACCTGGACATAGGGCTGCCTAATGTCGCTCTAAGCCAAAACAGCTTTATTGCGTTTATTGTCTAAAAACAGGGCATGAAATAAGTTCATGCTCAAGAAAGCATGAAAATCAGACGCAATCGTCCTGGTGTGTTCAGCCAGAGAGTGTTGCGCCTGAAACGGTGTCCACAACTGCAGATAGGCTTGAACCAGCTGAGGATAAGGTGGTGGTCCGACTTGGTCGGAAAAAGCCTGCAGACGCCCAACACACGCCTGTACTAGAGGGAGAGCTCCGAGGACTACCCGTACGTGCTTTACGGGACACGGGGAGCAATACAGTGGTGAGGCGGAGAGCCCTAGTTCCTGATTCAGCTCTCACCGGCACGAGATCTAAGGTGTTCCTTGTTGATGGCAGTAGTCTGGAAGTTTCCAAGGCAGAAGTCTATATCGCTTTTCCTCATTTCACATGCACGGCCCTGGTAAAGTGCATGGAGGCACCATTGTACGATGTCATAATTGGAAATATGACAGAGGCCCGTGAGCCGTCAAATCCAGATATTAATCGGAATAAATCGGAGGGCGTTGCTAAATTATGTACTGACATAGTTAATGACGAGGTCGCCAGTGGAAACGGTGAGGGCGAGGGCACAAAATTGATGTTGGCTGGAAAGGAAATTTCTGAACGAAGGAGGGAGTGTACAGCTTTAAGTGCTGGTCCCATGAGGTTCGCCAAGGAAATCTTAGAAGCAGAGCAAAGAGACGATGAGTCATTGGAGGCGTGTCAGGTGAAAGTAGGAAAGGTTTTCCATGGCAAGCCCGGCACTTCGCACTCGTATTCTGTCGAAAAGGGGCTGCTGTATCGCCTCTATCATCTCGCTTCTGGTTGAGAGGTTCCACAGGTAGTACTTCCAAAGTCCTGCAGTTCACAGGTGTTAAGGCTTGCCCACGATAGCCCGTTGGCGGGGAATTAGGGCATTAAGAAGACTACAGACGAGTTCTGGAAGAATGCTACTGGCCGGGAGTGCAGGATGAGAATAAGAGGTATGTCAGGTTATGCGATTCCTGTCTAAGGACGTGCCCGAAACGCAAAGTAGGAAAAGCTCCTTTGGGACGCATGCCTCTTATCGACACTCGACTTGATCGGGTCGCTGTCGATATTGTCGGTCCGCTGTCGACCACATCGGTGAAAGGGAATAGATATATTCTCACTCTCGTCGATTTTGCCACGCGGTATCCCGACGCCGTGGCTCTGCCAAATATAGATTCAGCGACCATGGCAGAGGGTTTGGTGGAGATGTTCTCGCGAATAGGTTTTCCGAGAGAGATCCTTTGTGACCAGGGCTCCTGTTTCTCTTCCGAAATGATAAGAGAGCTCAATAATCTCTTGGCAGTGAAACATCTCATCACGACCCCTTACCATCCAATGTGCAATGGGATGGTGGAGCAATTTAACGGCACACCCAAGCAGATGCTGCGGAAGCGCAGTCAGGAGCAGCCCAAAAATTAAGATCATTATATCGCTTCGCTTCTGTTCGCATACAGAGAGGTACCACAGGCGAGTCTTGGGTTTTCTTCGTTTGAGTTGATATTTGGACGACTGTGCAAGGACCGCTCGCCGTCCTCATAGAGCTCTGTACAAGGGAAGAGCTGTGAGAAGACACGAAAATGACATATGGTTAGGTTCTCGATCTAAGAGGACGTTTCGAGGAACCTGTGAGAGCGGTACATGAAAATATGTGGCATGCCCAATAGTCTCAGAAGAGATACTATGACAAGAAGAACAAGAAGCGGCAGTTAAGGGTTGGAGATTGAGCCTTCATTTTTTTGCCGAGTAGCTACAATAAACTCTTGATGCACTGGAAAGGTCCATTCGTGGTTTCTGGCAAAAAGAACGGCGTGGATTATTGGATCGTCTTGGGCCACACTAGGAGGCTATTATTCCACATCAATATACTCAAACGTTACGAAGAGCCTGCGCCCTAAGAGACCGTGCAGGCGTCATCATTCGTCGTAATCGCAGAAGGTGAATCCGAAGAACAACTGCCTACCCTTAGCACGGATCACGGTAAAGGAATTGAAGCCGTACAGATCTCCACCAAGCAAGATGACGACAAACACCACGAGATTTGGAGCTTACTTGACACGTATGCAGACATCTTTTCCGAGATTCCCGGGAAGACTAATCTAGTGGAGTGTCAACTCAGGCTCTGGACTTTTGAAGTTGTGAATACCCCGCAATACCCGTTGTCTTTTGCAGTAAAAGACGTGGGTGAAAAGGAGATAGACGGGATGATAAAATTAGAGGTCATTGAACATTCAAAATCTCTATACAATTCCCTCCTGGTTCTGATTAAAAGACGCAGCTGCAAAACCCGCTGCAAAATGCTCAGCGAGAAGAATTGCGCTCAAAATCACATTACCTTTGAGGCAAACGTCCGAGACAAACGTCAGCGGCAAACACTCTCATACGACGAAGTCAAATGCAGCTTGAAGCATCATTAATTGCGAAATGCGACCTCGACGATAGTTCGCAATCGATCTCAGTTTGTGGTTCAATGTTTCAAATTCAAGTAAAGTGTTCTGAGTTGCAGTCTTCCGAGGTTTCATTCTGCGATGCAGCTGTACAGGGTCCAGTTCATGAAAATATCGCATTTCTTAACGCAGAACCTAAACAGCCTGTTCGCCCTCACGGCAACAATGCTATCAATTTTTTTTTCAAATACGAATTTCACTGCAACTGCAAAATTGATGCGCTTGGCACATCACCTCTCTCGTGAGCATTATTGTGCGTGGGGGTGGTACAGTTCTTCTCAGCACGATCTTTCCATACCGGGCGGTGAAGCGCGAAACTTAGGACTGGCAAGTAAATCTCTATGTTGATAACTCTGTAGAAGCTTTAGGCGCTGTGCCAGTACTCCCAGTTTGATTTCCGGAGAGCCGCGCTATGAGGTTCGCGATAAACGTCGTACGTGGTCGACATGGTGGCCATATAGAGGGCTAGTAAGCAAGATAGCATTATTACCTGCAGCAAACAATGATCCACAAGTATGGTGGCCATTAATCGCTGAAACTGACATGGATAGCTATATGTTATTTATACCGAAATTTTGTTAAAATCTAACCCGCCGCGGTGACTCAGTGATTAGGGCGCTCGGCTACTGATCCGGAGTTCTCGGGTTCGAACCTGACCGCGGCGGCTGCGCTTTTATGGAGGCGAAACGCTAAGGCGCCCGTGTGCTGTGCGATGTCAGTGCACGTTAAAGATCCCCAGGTGGTCGAAATTAATCCGGAGCCCTTCACAACGGCACATCTCTCTTCCTTTCTTCTTTCACTCCCTCCTTTAGCCCTTCCCTTACGGCGCGGTGCAGGTGTCCAACGATATATGAGACAGATACTACGCCATTTCCTTTCCACAAAAACCAATTATTATTATTAATGAACATCTAGCCATTGAAATGAAGCAATCGTGGATAAATTGGTTGTGATAGCACTTGCTTTTATATAATGAACTTTTTTTAGTTTGGTTATTGCGATACGCAAGAGCTACACTTTTCGGCGAGCGTTCTCTACGTGCATTTCAATTTTTAACATCGTCACAGAGGCATCATAAAGCATATAAGAGGAAGAATGGCAACTGCCTGGCCTCATACTGTGGCGGATAAATATCTCAGTAATTAAATGATTCATTGTTCCTCTCCTCACAAAATGAATAGTTTATATTACACCATGTAACTAGCACAAAATACGCGACATTGCCTTACATTGGATCCTTAAAGCGTCCAGCGCATTAATATTTCGCGTGTTACATTCCGAACGGCGTGGCTGCATCTAGAGCCTCGATTTAGGGCACAAAACCCGTGATATGATGCTCTTTTACCAAGAGAACAGCCAAGAGAACAGTTGTGAAGCTAGAAGCTGAGCACTGCCTTGTCATGAAGGGAGGAGTATAGAATCATGGGAGTCAGCGCTCCGGACCTGGACTTCCTCGTTTGGGTAAGGTTTTCTCTCATACCAGGGCCTGATTCTGTTCACACAAAATACGGCAGTCTAACTGCATAGTTTAAATTGTGTTATAACTGTTCCACAAAAACGCCTTCAACATTTCCTGTAAAATGAGTATTCTGCGGCACGTGAATTTACACTCCATTCACGGTAGTACATACTCCAGTACATATCATCGCACATAGAGTATCCAAGATGGTACGAAATTTCACTGTAAAACATCAAGCTTGGAACCTGCGGTCTTATTTAAGCGATGAAAGCAGTTGAGAACTGAAAAGGAAGTGAAATAAAATAAACATAAAATTTCGCTTCGTTGCAGAAAAAAGGCGTCTGTTATGCCTCGCTTTTAGACCGGCTCTGTGGGAGCTAACTAGTGCTGTCTGCTTCGTCAAAAAGAGTACTAAACTAGTGCAATATGCGAGCTTTAGAAATATAGAACAAAAAAGAATATAATTGCGTAGCAGCATCAGTAGAATATTGAGGCAGCGTGGAAAGGTCACCCGAACTGTCTGTGGAAGCTGGGGGTCAGAGATACCCTAACGCCGGCTGTTAGACACCAGTGGCGTAGCCAGATTTTATCGACTCCTGAGAGGTATCTCCAGTGTGCAAAAACTGCTGTGGACATGCCCAGGAACTTCATTGGTGCACTCCCGGGCACTCTGTCAGGCAGGGCTGTACCTGAACAATGACTCCCACCTCCGATTGTGGTTAACAGACAACGTCTACACTCGCTGTCTATGTATTAACTTATATCAAACGCCACTGCATGCTTAATTGTAAGGCATTCTAATTCCCATTACTCTCTCACATTTCTATTCCCGGTGGCAAGGGCCACGATGAAAAACATATAGGAATATCGAGACGCAGCAGAGTTTGAGTCGGTCATAGAAAGAGAGCTGTTCGCTATCACAATCGCGGTTCGTACTCGATGCAGTGGACAAGCGTTTGTTTGGGGCTTGCAAGAAGGACAAGCACAGCCAACGCTAGCCGGCGTGCCAGTGGAGAGGCACCGTGGGTGCGCATTGATTTTATGGGCGAACACGATCCAGAGGGCGCGTTTTGCCAATCAGCAAACAAGAACGACACCCTCCGGGCGAATCTGGGGGGAGTGCAATCTCTATACGCACTGCGGGTCATGGGAATCCGGTTACCGGACAGGATCGAGCTGATTTATAAACACTCCCGCCTGGCGGTTACGGGATGCCCCGCGGCTCTTCTTTCTGTCTCTCCTTCCATTGTATACCTCGAATAGAATGGCCGAATGCAGGAGCAGCAGCACCCAGACACTGACTTGCCCTGGCTACGTGCCGGACCCGGCGCGTGGCTCGAATTGTGTGACATTCCCCTGACCGCTTGGTCGGTCGCTCACCTCACCCAAGGGAAACACCACGTGCGGAATACAAGGTAGCAAATGGAATGGGCTTCGGAGCCGGCGTCACAATCGATGCTGCTCAGCCAGCTTCTCGGGGAGACCGAGCAGGCTACAGCTTTTGTCTGTTTCCACTTTGCCCAAGAGCCGAACTTGATAAATGGGGTGCCTTTAGCGAGGAGTCCGAGCAGTGTGTCATTCAGCCCCAGCTGGCCTCGGGGTTCACGTGCCACATGCGTTTGTATTTGTTATTTTCTTACAGCTTTGAAGTGGGCACAGTTAAAAAAAGATACGCTGCCCCTTCCTGCCCAGAGGAGTTTCGAAGCGGTTCATTTCAGTTTTTACGTGATGCAACCAACATATCCTGTCTAGATTGTAGGCCTTCAGTGAAATGTAAGGTGTCCAGGCGGTAACTGAAACGTCCACTTCGAACCCTAAATGAAAACACATAGAATATTACTTTGAGAGCAAAACAACTACTGCAAAAAGAAAGACCCTGTCGTCGGTAGTTTTTCACGCTTCAGAAGTTAATGAAGCATGCCTAGAACGCCAGGTGTTAGGGAAGTAGGTTTCATTCCTTCATGCACGTACTCTTGACAACACTGTTGGCGAATGATGTCCGTTACAGAGGCCTTCCTTTACCTATGCAATGAAAATTCGGTCCTACATACCTTAGAGCAATTTGGTCCTGTAGTTTCCTTTTGGGTGAAGAGTGCGAGTTTCTGCGCTCATCATGACTTCCCATTGCGAAAGCCATATTTCAACTGCACTCTCCACAAACAATATCTTGTCAAATACAGCCATCTAGTACCTTAGGTAAGCATTCTTGAGGTTATTTGCAATTCCCGGATAAACAGATTATTCTCGTCATGTCTCATTGAACAAAGACGCATACTACTTCATAATGGATGAATAAAGCAAGAACTTCGTCATAATTCGCTGGGATTAGCCAGCCTTTCCAGCGAACTAGTATCAACAATACCACGAAACAAACCACCCCGCAGGGAGTGGCTTACACTTCTTGAGAACATGTACCAACAGAGCGCAGAAACCCGGAACTGAGCCACTCGCCGGAGCCCCGAGTGCCCCAACGCTATCGCAGGAAAGCAGCCCTACACAACAGCGGGCCAACGCTTAGGGCCGCAGGCCGCGGCAGAATCATTAGCGTTGAGACGGCGGACCAGTGCGCACAGCCTGTCTAATAGACCCTTAAAGCCAAAACATTCCCCGAGGGTGGAGGGGCGTGGGCAGTTGTTCGGCGACTGGCCCTCCCTCTCATTGCTTTATACAACGGCCTGCCGTGAAAATATGATGCGGGAAGAGGGTTCAGGCGAGGGAAAGAGCGAGGGATCATCGAATAATGAATGGAGCCGCAGGGGATCGACTGCGACCGACCGAGTGTCTGCACCTACAGGAGAAAGTTTGTTTCGTGAAATCGCGAGCTAACAATGTCCAGCTGAACACCGCGTTTGGAATACGGGTGTTCACCGATAACTTCAATAAAAGGGGAGTTGACTCCGTGCACTAGCCCTCGTACTCTTTTTAGTAGACGTCAGGCTGCGCATCGCAGCCTTATATAAACCATACCGGCTTCCATAAATACACCACCCTTATCTTTCCTTTTGTGTAGTGGAGAAAATGTAATCCTCCACAGCTCGAAGAGACCCGCAATCTACTTCTGTCCGCTTTTCATTTAATGTATGTGTTTCTCTTTGGACTTCCATACTAGGGGTTGCGATACGCAGTTTCCTACTTTCTTTCTGACTGCTTATCCCTGAGTGCGTTCGGAAGTTGGGCTGTTCGCTCAAAGTGCAGAACTTTGACTGCTGCTTTGTATTTTTTCAACCTGTGGAACAAAACAAATAGCACTGCGTATGGAGGTAGCAGAAGAGTGGGAAACAAATGGGGAAAGAGGCAAGTATAAAGGTGTACGACGTTAACGCTGGCGCGCTGTAACACGCAACGGACCAGGGCGGCACGGAGCGTGGACGGGAGGCATCGGAGAAAGGAATGATAGAACAAAGTCAGGCACACTGCTGGCGAGCCCGCCACAAGCGGAAGTTCGTACCGCATGCCACTGAAGCCGGTGCAAATACGACAGGCATCCCATGAGCTGATAGATGGCGCGTCCGTCGGAGCAGTGGTCCAGCGGTCGAAAGGGGTGGCACCCTGCATTCTGGGTAAACTCGAACTTCCCGTTTCCTACCTCCCCTTTTTTCCCCTTCACTTTCTGCGGTGTCCTTCGCTACACATACAGTTTATCCCTGTCCGTGCTCTCCTCCATTTCAACCCGTTACTCTCACTTTTTTTCTTCTTCGCTGGGGAGTCGCCGGGTGTGCTTCCGTCAGATGCCGTGCCGAGCGCCGCTGTGAATGGATAGGGAAGGGTGCGCGTGGAAGAATCCGCACCGTTGGAACGTATCTCGGGCCGTTCGGGTTGCTTGCCTTCAGCGGACGAGGCCCGAATATCTCTGCTTTTTCCTGCCTCCACGCCTTCCTTTTGTATGCCTGCGACTGCGTCTGTCTGCGCTGCAGAGTTTGAGGCCAGCGTTCCAGAGAGCGCGCATTCCTACGCATTCGGGGACGACTCCTCTATGGATGGCGGTGGCCCGCTGGACAGGCTTAGCCTCCCGCTACGGCTCTGCGCAGCGTCGAACTTTCTCTCCCTCTCTCTCTTTCTTTCTCGCTTTTGTAACCACTGTTTCCTGGCTGTTGCTTCTTCCCGATACAACATGCCCCATTCTGCGATATTCTGTTTACACTCGTTGGTTAGAATTCGTGGATATCTCTTCTGCACGCCTTTCTTTCTTGTTTCCGGTGGTGTTACTAGGCCAGGTTCGATATTGTAGTCCCCGTTTTGGTGACTTATGTCGGTGCTTTGAAATAGAGTTAGAACTAGAGAAGCACTCTTGCGGGACAAAGTAGACATAGAAACGGGGCACGCGTGTTATGTGTTTGTATTTTTCTCTAATACACTGTCTCATTTAACATGTTCTTCTGTATGGCTGCTGTATACTAGCTTACTCGGCCATTTCGGCTTTTTATTTTAGTGTTCAATTCTAGAACAGCAGAAGGGACAGAAGTCAGATGAGAGCCCCAAGGCTTTCCCACTCAGCATGACAAAGCTTGCTAACGCGTGCCCACGAAGAGGCCAATGCAAAATGCAGCCAACAGAGGGCATGTTGCAAACGAAAGCCTATTTTTAATACAGTTTACGAACTTTATTCTCGTGGCGAGACATACTCGTATTTACAACTCGTGACGTGTTCGCGGACATGATTACTAGTTACTACGAAGAGCGAGAAACAGCCTTCGTGCTATTTTCTCAGCATTCCATTATTCGTTACAAACAATATGCAACTAACAATACCAGAACAGCGCCGTGCTGTGTACTTACTCTTGTGTTCCCGTTTTTATTGCCGGTTTAATTAAGTTGACCGACACCAACTAGCCCGCAAGGTTACACGGCTGCAGGTCAATATTCGTTATGCTCGAAAATGCAGGTTACACTAACTTATGGTGCATCGCATGCTAAATTTTATGGTTACAGCGATTGTGTACCTGATTTCATTAGCTCGCAAGATTCAAATACAGTGCTTTCCTATGAGACCATGCTCTTTACTTATTTTTAATGTGCTGACCTTACCTAAGTAATGAACTGGAAAATAGAAACGTAAAAGAACAAGTCCATCAAATGTTTGAGAGCAAAGAACTGCGGCTGCATGAAGATGCTCAGAAGTGGCCAAGCCACCTGCGTTTTTGTCAGCTCCATTTCCAGCAGCGCGAAAAATCTATTGATGAATCGTGTATTAGAAACAATTCTTCTTATATTTGTTTGACAAAAAATGAAACAACAAAGTAGACCTGACGGTTTCTAACGATTCTTGCTGTGCCTAAATTGATATAATTTGGCCAAAGGTTCAACTTGTACAAAATTCAAGCGTGTACGGTTGTTTTTATTTCACATTGCGCTCCTAATTTAATGGTTTGTTTCTCCGTATTGCTAATTCTTAATAACGTGCGAATATCAAAAAATTAATTTATTACTTGGCAAAGCTTAAACTTCGCTGAATGCAATAAAATACAGTAGAACGGCGAACTGTTCTCGAAAGTCATGGGTTATTTATGTCGAACGAATTCCCACTGTATAAAATATGGTCCGCACCCAAATATCGTGTATTCGCTTTCCAGCCGCACCAGGTGTTTCAGAGCTGCGCCAAGCTATTTAAACGTAAGTGACGAAATCAATCCGAAATGTGGGAGGGATTTTGGATTCTGGATTTGCAGTAAAAATAAAACAAATGTTCTCGCTATCTATCCGAGAAGCTCTGTTTCTGTTAGAACTAGTTTCTGCGCAATGAAAAAAGGTCGCTTCCGGAAGACAAGGTGCTTCCGGTCAGATATTTGTTTTGCCCGGCCGACCAGCTTAGGCCAAGCAGGCAGCAGTATTCGAAGCATACAGGACAAACAAGCGGCGAGCAAGCGAACAAAGCTTACGTTCATCTCCAATAGAGCTTCTGAAACGCTGCTCCGTACCGGTTGTGCGCCGATTATTTCACCGAATCTCTCCTTTATGCACCTCAGACTAGTTATAACGCATTCGAAGGTGCCCTGCGATTCCTTCGTTGTAGCCGTTGCTTCGTTACAGCGGCGCGCGACCTTTGTTGCAACTGTTACATTTCAACAGGCTTAGTTACCACTGTGCTTACTGAGGAGAACAAAGCCGGCGTTTAGTGTTGCAGAAGCATTCATCCCGTGCACCGAATGATGACCACGTGGCCGAAGATGCGCCCATGAACCAACTACAATCGCATTGCCAAACCGCCCATCTCTTCCCCAGCACGCGTTGTCTTCAGAGTCAAGAAAGAGAGTCATAGAGAAACGTTTCCCTAAAGGACACCTGTTGAGAATATTTAACTCCGTCTTCAAAGGGCCGCAGCCGATACGGGCCGCTGTAAACTGCGATGGTTCATGCTGTAACTGAAAAATTCCTATGTGAGACAAAAAAACTCATTTTTCCCATCAGCAGCTTGAAACTACAATCATTTCGGAAAAGTAAGACTATTTCAGCACCTAAAATTCTTTTGAAACTCCATAAAAATTGACTTTTAGCAAAAACTTAACTTCCTTAAATTCTCTGACAAAGGAAAAATTCTCCGAATGCAACCACACTGGCTAGAAAAGAGGGCACGTATTGGTCATTTTGTCGTGAGTACACCCGCTTTGGTTGTCTTTGCCGTACGTCTCATGAGCACGCGAGCCATGACACTTCCTCGCTGGGCGGACGTGTCCTGCAGAAAAAGCACACCTTTGACTGAGTCCTTCTTTTACGGCCTCCTTTCTGGTCAACAAACGTCGTTTGGCGCTTTCTTCTTTCGCTGCTTGGCCCTGTTAAACCAATGGGACATAGATACCTTCACGCACACCATGAGCACTTCCATACGATTTTTAACAACGCGACCATGGTGCGAAAATCAAGACTAAACTGTACAAGCACCTGAGAAACAAATCGGTCTCGCAGTGGGCAGTATGGAGCGAAAAGGTTGGGGAATGGGGGAACTGCAATGACCTTGACGACTGTCTAACCGCAACTTGACACAGCGGGCTCTGCGCAACGCGCAGCGTGGCATTGCCGACGAGTACTCAAGACAATGACGGGACCACAGTTTTCCGCATGTTATGTGGGGTGGTACACAGAGCTTTTAATAATCAAAGGTTCGACGAAAGTTCGTATGGTGAGGCATTGTATTTAAAAAAAAGAATGCGGTCACTGACCATGTCATGAAATTCAAGCACGTTTCAGAACCCGTACGAGGTTCCGAAACGTCTTTGAATTTCATGACATGGTCAGTGACCACATTCTTTTTTCTTTAGAGCATTTATTGCGCGGTTATTTCAATTTGTGACATCCCATTGTTGTGGAAGTGTTGACCACCCCTTACACATTGGCTTACACAGCACAAAGCGCCAGTGGGGTTCGGTGGATATTCGTTACATCCCGTCGTAGAAAAAGAATTGTTCGTAGAAATGCGAATGAATACATGGACTTCTAAGGGAGCTTCGAGTGGCTGCTATTCCTTTTTTATATCCACTAGTTCATTATTCGCATTGTTCCATTTTGTTTTTGTCGCGTCTTATGCATTTTCGACCCGGGGCCTAGAATACGGGTGCTCGAGGAATATCGCAAAGGAGGAGAGAGACCTGTTCAGAATTTTTACCTTCGTCTTCTAGAGGTGGTGCAGCCGACCCAGGCCGCTGTGAAAAGTAATGTTCCAAGTTTTCAGGCACCCAGAGTTTATCAGACACTCGTATCCGCGTCGATTTGTCTTCCTTTTTCCCCTGATATTTCGGCTACTTATTCAGTTCGCGATATAATAAAAATGAGAGCAATTTTATAATCATGCCCAAAACAACGTCCATAACTCTCCCAAGCACATGACATTACGATAGAACTTCCAATCTCAACGAAGTGTTTTGTTCTCAAACTTCAGCGCTTAGCAATCTATTTGCTCCAAGAAGATTTTTACTCTGGAATGTTGTGATTCAATGCTGAACTCACGTAAGGTTTACTACTCCGAAACACGAAGTAACGCCAGATATTTCGTAGCAATGCTGAAGTTCGCTAACGCATCTTAACCGAGGAAAGAAGGTATAAAGCGCTTGCAAAAATAAACAAACCAAACTTTGGAAACTCAAGCACTTTCTCCCAGCTGTACGCTGCCGTTAAGCATTCTGCTCCGTTAAGCAAAGCTTTGCTCGGTACGCCGCTTCAGTTTCGGGATCTCAGGTTTCTACACCTGTTTAGGTAAGGTTAAGTGTTCCAGGGCGGATGTAAGCCGAAACTTTCTTCTCCCCTTAGTCGGTGCTCTGGAATATCCTTCAACCGCTGCGAGAAGAGAAATGAGAAAGGCCAGCCCGCGGAAGAGCTTGTGAGCACACACAGTTCAGCGTATACTTTCCGGGCGTCTGTGTATCGGTGAGGCGGATGCAACCACTGCATTTTTCACTTTTTTTAGGAACGGACTTCAAAACATAACCGTGTTTCTCGGGGGAAAAACACCTGCCGAAAATGCAAGCGCAGAAGTGAATAACACTCGAGACGGCAACGCGTACGCACGAAGCACTGACGGGAAACAAAGTCGGAGAGCTTTCGAAACAGACCGAACTGCAACAGCCGTGCTCGAGTGCGTTTGCTTCTACTTTTTTTTCTGTGTGCAGCCCGTTCTTGGTGAGTCAGCAATCACACGCACCGTTTCCGGGAGAAATAGCATAATAGGAAAGGTGATTTCTCGCGCGGGCGTCCATGGAAGTGTTAGGCTCGAAATCGGCAGACGATTTCTTTTCCACTGCCATGGTCTTCGTATTTTGATTTTTGTCTTTGCACCGGGGTGCGCAAGCAAATAAACGGAACCTCGAGCACAGTAAGAGTAATAAGGACTGTTCGCGCTCTCTTTGGATTTCGCGTTTGCGGGCACAAATGGCACCGAACGGGATATTTGGTCATATGCGTTGTATTATCGCTTCCCATATTTTGAGGGCAAGTTTGCGCACATAAAACGCATTTTTTTTTTCATGTTCCCCTGAGTTCAACACGAAGGTGCTTTGAGATAAAGAAACAAAGATCTTCGCAGTCTCAGGTCAGACCGATGCATGCGTAACTGTCTAGCTGTGTGCGGATTGAAACTAAGAAACAAAGCACGCTATCATGTTAGTGAATGTTCTTTGCGAGAAGGCAGCTCCTGCACAGCAGCGCGTTCGCTCAATTTTCATCTGTATGCTGTAAACTTGAAACGCAATGAAGTGAACGCGGTCGTAAGCTGTCATCTGACACCGGCAAGAAAACAATTTTCTTATGTCCATCCAGGAACCACAAATACGCATGTTGGACAACTGTACATTTCACACATACTACGAGTTTGTCTCTCATCTCTCCTTAATATGCGGAAAAAATTTCTGCGCCCTTGTTTCAACGTCTCGTCTGTTTCAGTGTAGCGCTAGTAGGCAGTACATTAAATTTTGCCTTTTGGTTACGCTTGTATTAAAGGACCACGGAGAGCATCTCTCCCTCTACCTTCTACCTTTCTTTTTTGTTTGATTTTTTCATACAGCGATGAAGACTCTTTTTCCTAGAAACAGACTTCATCAACTTTACTGTGCTCATCTTCTATGCACGCGCAACTGGTTCTTAACTATAGCCACTCACTAACTCGCCCGGCGAGGAGTTCTTCTAAACTAGACCGCTAGATTATCCTACGGTCAGTGCACTGTTCCTTGATCCATATATTTTCCAATGGTGGAGCTCGCCTCGGGTTAAGATCATTGTGATGGTTAGCGTCTTAGCAGCCCAAACCATAGCGACCTTGTTAGTGCTCTGCTGGTCCAAGTTTCCGCATGAGTGACCGTGGCGCCTGCAATAACCCGCCTGTAAACAGAGGCATGAACGTGACCGGGACGTATAGGAAGCTGAGACCGGAAGCAAACCATTGCAAACATCTTGAGACACGCCGGGAAAAAACGGCACAGAGGTTAACAGTTGTGCGCGAATACTCCCTTGGATAGGAAGGGAAGCTGAAGGAAGCACTCTCCTTTAACGCTTCCTTGTGAGCTTTAGCGTCCTTTCTTCTGGTGTGTTTGCGCGTTCATGCGGCGCCTTACTCCCCTAAGTGAAAGCAACTTGCTTAAGCTCAATATTTACTGTGTAAATGTGACTATTCGAGTAGAGCATCCAAGAGATTTTACGCGAAACATCGTCACGATCAACAGCTGCTGATAAGTAGATGTTTGCAAGTTAAAAAGCGCTTTAGTTGATGTATTTTTGCGCGATAGCGCTGCATCCCACTTTTTTCTCGTACAAGTTTTTCCATGTGTCGACAGGTGCCTATTTTCACAGAGGAGATTTCGCGTTCACTATGATAAGACACGGGGGTAACGCAACGGTTACGCGGACATGAAATTCTCTCTTAGGTTTGTGAAATAACTTGAGATAAAAGTGCCAGAAAGAAGCGGAAATGCTCAAGTTTACATATTTATTTATTTATTTAGAACAGACCTGAAAAGCCCCATGTTTGCGAAATTGCATCAGGGACTGTGGTAATGAACAAAATTGAATACATAGTGATTACGTCAGTAGAATATTTTCTCGGTGACTCTCTTAAAATGTTGTGGATTGCCAAAGGAAGAGCTCCCTCGAGCAAACACTGCAGTGGTTCGAAGCCGTAGAACACAAAAGGCAGCGCGAACAGCCACATACAAAAACAACAGGCTACCGCTCGCTTCCACACTCTGTTGGCATCGCGATGTCAGAGAAAAGCTCCGGGCTGCAGCAGACGCGAAATAACCACGAAGTGTGTGTAATAGTGTTATGGGTTTGGACTCGGAACAAGAACACAAAACACTTGGACATGCACTCACACGCTCTATGCAGTAAAGAATTAGTAGTGAATCAAAACCTAAAAAAGCGTCCATCATGGAAGTACATAACGCTGCTTCGAGCAATGTGAAATGATGGTATGACATCCTTAATTTTGACATAAAAACTCTTACTTCCTCTTAGATAACTTGCTCGTGCCGAAAACATTAGACGACATAAAAAATAGCACAAGAAAAGGGATAATACGCGCTGGTTGGTATATGCTCACGGAAAAGAAGTGTCTATCTTTGCAATAAATCGCGTTATCAAAAAAAGAAGTGTCTGCCTGATTCTATGTCCCGTCTTCACAAAGCGCTGTTACTCCTTTTCCGTTAATATAGCACAACAGCACATAGGGACACGATAGAACACACACGAGCGCTATGTAGTTTAAATAAAGTCTAATAAAGTGGCAGTTTGGACTTGTTGGCAACATGGAATTACACATAAATGCAGTGCTATGGCTTCAACCTTTTTGTGGACATTGTAATGATACCCCAGAGAAGTATATAGCGGCGCCGAAACGTAACTTCCGTGCTTTAGTCTACTGCGCTGGTTTCCTTCGGTGTCGAGCAGGACTATACCGGATATGCTAACGAGAAAATTATGTTCCAGCAGATTATCACGCACGCGTCTTTGTAGCTCGCCGAGGAAAGAACTTAATCTGTTTTAGTATCCCTGATCCTGCACGTGAGTGAAGAGGATAGCCTCGCATCATGGGCCGCGCCTCAATCTGCCAAAACCGAGGGCATTATTAATGGACTCTAATCCGTCATGTAATCTAGCACTTGCTCTACGCCGCGATCCTAAGCCGGCGTAGCGGAGTACAAGGAGTTAACTTTCAGCATAATTTAGGATTAACTTCATATCGTAACTTATTCTCCCTTTGTTGTCAACGATCCGCCACGGTAGCTTATAAGCCGTGGCGTCTGAGACCAAGATCACGGGATAGAATCTCGGCCGTCCGGCGCCAGCCCCTCCATTACGGCATGCCTTGTATCTCCTGTGTAATTCTGGTACCTGAAACTCTATGCACAATACCATACCATAACATACATACCGAACCACACCATACCACACCATACCATACCATACCATACCACACTATACCACACCATACCATACAACACCATACCACATCATACCATACCATAGCATAGGATACCATAGCCTGCCATACCATACCATACCATACCATACCATACCATACCACACCATGCAATACCATACCTTATCATGAGAAAAGAGCTAATTCCCGATAAAACACTTCCAATTTTAAGTAAAAAATGCCAGCTTATATTCGAATGCCAACTGATCACGTTGCTATAATTGTAATTCGGTTGCGTTTAACGTTCCGCAGGAACATATGGGCTATTAAAGACTCCAAAGCGGAGCGCCGCGAATTAATTTACACCATCTGGGGTTCTTTAACGCGCATGCGCATCGTCCAGCGCACGGGCGTTTTTGCATCTTCCTTCTATCTAAACGCGGCCGCCACAGGCGGAGTGTAACCCAGAAGTTCGAGCACCGTTCTTACGGAGGAAGGTAGATCCTGTATGACCGGTACCTAACGTTACTTTAACTTCCTCACGCGGTCCCAAGTGTTCGTTGATTTCTTTTACTTCGCACTTTTTTATTGATTTTTTTCGGTTCTTGGTAGCGCTCAGCGTCCGTTGCTTGCTCTTCAGCTGCTACTCGTCTGCGGGACCCTGCGCATCTTATTATCCTCTGTCACGGCCTCAGTAACATCTGAATCCCCCAACTTAGATGGCGAGTATCCGTCATAATTCTTTTTTTTTCTCGCAGCTTTTTCCTTCTTCCTCGCAGAACCACCCCCTGGTTTCTTGCTGTTCGGTTACCTTCCAGTTCCATAGCATGCATATCCTTCACAAGCGCTTAGATACACTTTACTTGCCGCTCTTACACCCTCCTTTTCATCACTCTATTCAGCCCGCGCCCTCCTTTCTGCACGTCGCCATTGTGCCACTCGGTGACGCATCAAAGCCGCTGTGCTCTGGCCTTTCATGCGCACGTTCAGCGCGAATGCAAGATCAGGCGCTCAAGAGCAGCCTTGGGTGCGCAGCTCCGGAAGCCTCTTCCTTACTCTCCTTAATTGACTGTGAGGAGGTAATGATTAATTAACCCCACCGCTGCAAGTGAGTGCAGAGGCGGAAGTCCTCCCTCCTGCGGCTCATCTTCCCTCTCCATCTTGTATTCCTCAAGTGTGACGCGGCCTTCTTTGAACGCGCGTACTCGACAGCAACGCTCTTTCCAAACTCGGCCATCAAACCGCGCTTGCACTGCACCCGTCCTGCCCGCCCACTGTTTCTTTGAACGGACAACGAAAACTGAGTGTTCGGCGTTTCTTCCTCGTCTTTGTCGTCCCGCTTATTTTGCAGACCGCAAGAAGCATCGTTGCAGCTGCTAGCCTAACGGCTCGTAAGCACTCGCTACTCGCATCGCTTCGTTTTCTAGGGCTAGCGACCACTCAGGCTAAACTAGCGCCCTTATGTAACTGAATTTTTCTCATCCGCAACTCTCTGCTGTAAAAAACGGAGAGGCTCGTTTATAGTAATGTGAGGATGGGAATAAGGGCTAGCGATGAATAAGCAACTCTAGGAGGCAGCAGCTTAGGTCAAGTTTCAGTTTTCGCTCAGTGCAGTTCTTAACTTTCTTCGTCTAAAAAAAAAAAGGTCAGTACATTTGCCCACAAAACCTCACGTCATGTTTGCGCAATGCTACGTATATCTTAAAACTCAGTGGGAGCGGGAGCCCAAAGTTCCCGCTCCCACAGCAATCTGTTCGCTGTAGTTACAGTCGAAGTTCAAGGAGGTTTTTAGCCCAAGTGCCCGTAGCTCTCTCCTGCTTTCTCTCACCAGGGCGTAAAGTTGGCCACCACCGCAATGTGCATGGCAGTTTGACTGTGCTGTCTTTTCATTACGATGCTCACCGACTCCTACCCTGTCACGCTAGCTTTGCTGTGAGCGACAGGAAAGCGCGGTGGAAAGCGCCCGCCGTTACGCAACCCACGCGCCAGTGGCGACCAATTCCGCCGCTGGTGCAGCAGCCCCATCCATCTGCGCAGTGCGAAAACTAAGGTGTGCCTCCGGCTATACACGTGTGTCAGCAATGAGAGACTTGAATAAACAGTTGGCATAGTAAACACTCCCCCTCGGGTCGGGGAAAGCAAGAGGGGCACGTGTTCTTTGTCACGGCATCATAACGTCATCTCACAGAAGCTTCATGAGTAGAACTCGGGGGATTTAATAGTAAGACAAGTTTTTAAAACTATAATTGTCTTGACTGCAACACGGGCGAGTATCTCTCCAGTGGTCACGGCGGCTTACATCATGGCCACTGGTTCTTTAACTATCTGCAACCGTTAAGTGCTGCTCTCGGATCTTCGTAAAAAGAACTCAGCAGTCTTCACTCGAAACAGAATGACAGATTTACTGTCAAAAACCGAGAGAGGAAACCCAATGTGCGCATGAAGGAAAGGAAATGAAAATATGCAGGACCGGAAGGTAGTGTTCGAGAAGGCAGTTTCTATAACGGTCGCATTTTTTCACAATGCAGCTGTCTAAGGCCCGCTACTTGGGTCGAGTGTAAGTGACACTGTAGGCTGCAGGCGTAACCAGAAGGTGGTTACTGGAAGTGGTAGGCGTTACCGTGAAAGGAGGAGGTTGCGGAGAGAGAGGAAGAATGTGGAACTCTCCATCTTCCGCTGCTGCCTCGAAACGAGAGAGAGAGACAACTTTATTGCCATGGAACGTCGGGATTTAATTAGAGCAGGTGGACTTGGTGTGGCCCCCAGTTGGCGGCGACCTTCTGAGCCTCCGAAACGAGTGCATTTGTCGTGTCCAGCTAACGACACGACAAAGTGGCGCGCTCACACTCTACTCTCGTGCTGTGCGTGCTGGCTCGTCTACCAGATACCCGGACCTGCTTAGAGGTCTGCCTGCGGCACCTATCAACTCTTTGGCTTGTCAGATCAAGTCGATGAACTGTGCGCCGTAAAGTTTGAGAACGGCTTGATAGTGACTGCTTTGTAGATCTCGCCTACAGCATTGGCCAAAGATGCCGTGGACTTGCAAGTCCTCGCATTAACCACATATCAATCCGCACCAATGGTAGTACTGGGTAACTTCAGTGCAGACAAAAAAAACGTGAACTTCATAGCGTTCCTCCGAAAAACGTCCCGTTCTTCTCTCTCGTAACTTCTCTCACTGCTGTGACCACCTCGCAAAATACGTACATAGATCTCGTCTTTCGGAATCCGGTCTCGGTCCAAAACCTCGAACAGATCTCCTGCCATTTCTTAGATCACAGGGCTTCCTTCAAGGGTATCAAGGACTGGGGGAGAAGCGCTAGTTCACGACTGAGTATGTCTAGAGAAAAAAAAAGAGTACACCACAACAGTACATATATGCAGGTTGCTCTTAGCTTATTTACCTTAATCTATCGCATAATGAAAACACCTAAACAGTGGCGCCGAAAATTCGCATTACCGAGTATTGTAATCATCTAGTGAGTTTTTTTTTCGTTAAGAATGCGATAGTTCACATTGCTGGAGAGCACCATGAAGAACAACACCAAGAGCAGTATTTTATAAGCTGTCTCTTTTAAAATGCCCATTTCGTGTCCGTCTGGTCCTCAGTCATTGCTCATTCAGATATACCTGCGGCTTTCAAATGCCCGTAGAAAGCAACCACCCGGCCGTCAGGTAGAAGGCGACCAGACCTCACCGTTGGCTACATATCTCAGCCAATGGCTGCCAGGGGTCATGTCCGGTCACCTGCTGTGACAGAGCTCGGTGATGCACTTCACCAGTGCCTGCATATTGCAGTCTATGCCAGTCAATCGTGAGGTGCGGTCGCCAACCAACTAATGGTCGGATCCCTTTCCACAGGCGCTTGCCAGCTGCAGGTGTGTCTGAGTGACCAAAGACAGAGGACAAGACGGACGCGAAATAGCCATTTTAAAATAGACAGCTTAATGATAATAATAATAATAATAATAATAATAATAATAATAATAATAATAGACAGCTTACAAAATACTGACCCAGGTAAACAACCGGCGAGCAGACAATATAGTTTTGCTAATTAGAGCGACGGGAAGGTGGTGGCCATGAAGAAGACGGGGATTGATTCACAAGCTATCTTGAAACTAAAGCTGTCTGGCACTTCACTTCGCCATTAAGTGAACTTTGCAAAAGGTGGAGTACTCCTTTCGTGCTGTGAAGGCGAAAGCATGATTGTATAATCCTGAGTTAATATGTCGTCGGTTGGAATCCCCGTCGCGAGATAGTCTTCAACTTTACCAACAGCTGTAGGCTATGTGCAACGAGAAATCGTATGACACTACCCGTAACATTGTACGAGAAACGGTTGCGTCACAATTGTAAAACTAAAGTTGGCAAAAGGCATACGATTAAGGCTACATATGTCGTCACTAGTAATCTCTCTCGGAAGCTAGCCTGAAATTTGATTAGGAGATGTATGCTATTTGCAACAAAAAATCAAATGACATCACTCGGAACGCTGTACGACGAACGGTCGCGTTACAATTTCGATACGAAAGTGAGAAAAATTGGCACAACTTGGTAGTCTGTAAGTTATGCCATACGAGGAAATGGCGCGCCGGAGGTGATGGAGGTATATAGGCGGTTGCTCCTTGCTCTTTGGGGCTTGGAATACAGGGGCTTTCAGCCGGTTGTGGTAGGGGCTGCTTGCCACTGCGGTGTCTGTTGAGCATTCCGTCGTCGCAATCGCCGCTTAGGTGGTCAACGACAAAATTTCGTCTAATGGGGATAGTAAGGCGTTCGTCTTAGAACTGTGGCATTTATTTGAGACAGCCAGAGGGCACCGTCAGTCCCACCTCGCCAATCACAAAGGAACATTTCATGCCTAACATTTACATACGCACCAACGCAGGCACTATAAATGCATTGTTTGGTTGTCACGTTATATGTTGTCATTACTTCGAGGTGAAACGTCGTCATATGTTCGGCATGAACCTCTTCACGGCTTGAGAGGCGCTTTGAAGAAGCAAGTGGAATTTTCCACTGCAGCGAAAAGTACCGCCTGTTTCATGAAAAAAAGAAGTCCGCCTTTGGCGAGTATGTGTCTGAAGTGTTGGGCTGAAACCTAATGGTCACTGAGATTGATAGTGCCCACTTTACACTTTCAGGATAAATGATGTCGGACGACCGTCACACCTCTTAAGATTCGCCGCGTCCACACTTTCTTTTCGTCGGGTCATTACGAGGAACGCTACTTTGAAGTGGCTTCCATCTGACGCTTCTTAAAAAGTTGAATGAAGAATATTTGCTGATCGTTCTATGTTTATTACGAACACAGGAAAACAGTGGCACATGTGCAAACGCTAAATGGGCACAAAAAATGGCAGTGGCTTAGCTCGGCTATGCCAGGTTATATGTAGCGAAACGAAGTGTGAAACTCCCCGGTTGTCCTTGTTCACATATTCCACAAAGTATGAAGCACAGGCATAAACGTCCAGTATGACCTGCAGGTCGATGTTTGATTTCAGCACCGAGGCTATCCAAGGATTGAAGGGGTCGCGTCACTCTTACGCCTATTCTCTAGGCTAACGGCACGTTGGTTTTCGGTTTCTTGAGCCCGCCGCTGAAGTCTCTTGGTCGCATTCCATCGTTCATAACGGGCCGTCTTCAGTGAAGCAAGACTCAAGTCTCTCCTCCGGGTGCTGTCGCTGCTGCTATCGGTCGAGACACCGGACGTTAAACGTGCCTGTCTCGCGGCACCATATTCACGGTGGCGTTTAGCCAGTCGTTCGGCGCGCTGTTCGTCTGTTTCCTGGGCGATTCTTTTCCTCTTCATCTCGTTCCGCTGTCGATTCCAGACCTCCTCCAGCTTATCAGAATTGTCGCCGTTCATACTGTCGCCTCAACTGTGATTGCGGCGCACGCCAGCTCTCCTTTTCAATCCTGTGACATCTTATCACGCATGCGACGCAGCTGTCGAAGTGAGCGGAGGCGAGCGCAACGACGAGGAACGCTGTGGCACGTCCTACCAAACAGCGGCGGCGGCGGAGAGCGGCGCGGTGTGACGTCATGCCAGATGGCGCGGCGAGCGCGCGAAGCACAGTAACCTTCCCCGGCGAGGTGCGCATTGTGACGTTATGTACCTCGATGGAGTACCGCCACGGCGAAATCGCGAGTTTGCGGCCAATAAAGATTTCGTTTTAAAACTATTTCAACGTGCCCTTTAAACGCGATAATGGCGCACCAGAAAAGTCTAAACAAGCGCTACAGAGATCGTAACCTGGAACGTTCTCTACTCAGATTACTGTTTTTCACTTGTAATAATGATATCACAGCATCACTGAAGTATTCGGAAGCTATAAAATACCCTGGTGACAATTTATTACTTCTCACAGACGATATGCTGAACCCTTAAGCCCGTCATTAATGATTAACTTTGCAACGTTTCACGGGCGTTTTCAAATAATCGGCTCTCTCTCAACGCAGGGAAAACGACGCACACCATGTTGTGCTCCAGATGGAAGAGCATAACTTGTGACCGCTTTGCAGTGAGCCTGAATGGTACGAGGCTGCTTTGCGTCTCCCGGTGCAAGTATCTCGGTGCTCTGTTCGAATCGGATATGCACTGGAAACAACAAATTAAAAATATTTGCTCGAAATTAGCTGATGGGTGTCATGATTTAGTAAATGCCGGAGAATGCTTTGGTCCATCGATTTTCGCATACTCTATCTTGCGCTTGTACACAGACAATTTTTATATACCATAAAAAAATGCAGCAATTATAAAAATTTTCTAGAGTCACTTATTTACCTACAGAAATGGATAATTCCTATGTCACAACCTTCTGAAAGATAACTGACATTACTAGACCACTTCTTCAACAACTATGCATGCCATTGGTTCTTCCCATATAGATGGCAAACTCGAAATAGCCTAGTAGTGAGCGCACTAATAACGAACCCACTGTTCAGATTTCCGATCGCACAAACACGAGCAACCACTTATAATTGGTTTAACTAACTGCCCTGTTCTAGCACATATGTTCAAAGAGTTCTAGAATATGCCGGCTCTCGTATACAGAATGAAGTCCCCCATGAAGCCAAACCGAAACATGATTTCTCGGCATCTTTAACAGTCTTTCTTGACTCCGCTCCACTGTGAAAGTGATGGCATTGATGTTATTTGATTTTTTCATCTTACTGTGTAATCATTTTGCATTTGGTTTAGCTTAAAATGCGAAATTTTGCTGTAGGTTAGCATGGCTGGTATTTATACATCTCAACCGTTTGCGCCTGAATGTACCTTTTTCATGCAAGGGCTGCCATTTATACTGTGTGTATTTCTTATTTGGACCCTTCGCTAGCCATAAATGCTATGGGTCCAAAAAAATGTTTGCATATTGGCTTTAACAAATAAAAAAGGACGTCTGTTTAATATTAGATGTCATGTTCTAACATTTATATCTTGTGCAACCCGCTAGGTGGTATACTATTAAGTGATTGATTATAGTCAGAGAACATGTGCAAATTTTCTCACTTTTTCGTTCGGGCCTGTCTGATAGACGCCCATTTTTATGTTGAAAGATGTCTGCGCGCTGGAACCTAGACTCTGATTTTAGAACTAACCAGTCAGACAGACGGGGTGGCAGAAAATTTAGGAAAAAAATCTCAGTTGCTGAAACACTCTTCGACGCATCATGCTGAGTAGAGCAGTACCGATATAAGATAAATACAGTATTCAAATTTTATTACGTGTCGTCCATCGTCAGTGGCTCACTGTCATCATGCCTTCATTAGCACTCGTATCAGCTAGACAGCTTGGAAGACAAGAGTGAAAGAGATTTGAATTAAAAGAATCGGCATTAATATAGCAGACAATCTTCCTTTCAGTAACACAAACTTATTAAGCGCTCTCTGGGGCCGCTTTTGAGCATAATGCCTACAGAGCACTAAACTGCCCCTGTTATTTTTGCGTACATATCAATACGAACAGAAATCCCCTTGGATTCCATTTTAAGGCATCGTGGTCAATAAACGCATGCATTATTAGCTACAGAAAGAAAAGTAAGGACACACGTGTTCATAGCTAACGAGACATGAAAGGGTTTTGCGCGCTTGCCTCGACCAGAGTAGGAAGCCAATGGGACCTCTGATGTTGCGCGCTGAATCCGAATGCAGGCAGCAACTGGGCGCGGAAGAAATCTCGGAAGGACGATCGCCGATGGGCGGGTTTTATGAGAATACAACCGGCACGCCCCACTCGCACGTGCATGCACGTTTTGAGCGCCGATGTAAAGCGCGCATATTACATTCCGAACGAGAAGCACGCGCACATACCACTCAACGCGCGCGTCTGGGAGCGGAAAACCGCTTAAATGTTTCGCGCTCGCTGAAACGGCTGGTGGTTGTGACGGCGGGTCGCCATTACGTGCTCTGTGCTGCAGCTCGTAGCATTCTATTCGCAGCGGGAGCGGAGTGGCGAGGAGGGGTGAAGAAGAGAAAGTGACGAAAGGGCGCCGGGATAGCAAAGGGAGAGAGAGAAAAGGAAAGAGACAGAACGAGTGAGACGCGCTCATAAAATATTCCGGCCCGGACGAGCTGCCCCTGAATCGATCGCGGGACACGCGGAATTGGTCGCCTCTTTATCGAGGGGCCAGCAAGCTTTGCCTCCTTTATTTATTTATTTTTCATATGTATCTTCCTGGAATCCCCCCTCCCCCTCCCCTTGTTCATCCTCGGCCCTATCGGCCTATACTCGATGTGCGTGCTCTGTGCCGTTCTCTGTCTAGATGCTCCTGTTGTGGTCTCTTCCAAGTTTCCCCTCTCTCCCTCTCCCACCTCCACAACGCGGCCGTGCCTTGACTTCCTCTTCCTCCTTTACTTTTGGGCCCGCTGTTGGCTCTACGCGTTCCTGCGGTCTGCGTTCCTTTCCGCGAATGCTAGGATTCCTGTGGTGATTGCGACCACCCGAGTGGCGGCGCGCCGATCGGAGAGCAAGCTGTCGGCGGCGGCAGTTGCACGTATACAGCTATCTGCACGTATAATACACACGCACTTGCACAAACGGCCAGGCTTTTGCAAAGCGACCGTGACGCCACCCTCCTCGGCACGGCGAAGTCGGCGTTTCCAGGCGGGCACGTCAAGTTAATTGTTGGCGGACATGTCTCGACTGCCAAGCAGCACGTGGCGCTGGCATTTGGCGGCTGCACTGACGGAGCTTCGATGTTTTATTTCGGGCATGGGCCGCGGAGCGGAAGAAAAATATAAATGGCTATGTTCAGGCGCCGCAAATAACGCGGGCGGAAACGGTTTACTGCCCAACGCTACACTAAGCTCACGACTAGAAAGCAAATATTAGCACACATTTATTAACTGTCGGTGATATTGGTTGCTGCGTTTTTACTTTACGTAGCGATGGTAGCGTCAAAACCAGTCGCTAATTGTATTGCATGGTAGCTGTCTCTCACCAACCTCCAAACAAACCGACGTCGGAGCCACCGAGCAGACGACAGATGCCGCAACAAATGAGGCCCACCGGTTTCCGCTGCCACTGGACTCATAAAAACATGCTATTTGCAAGTGCTGCTAAATTTTTTGTGCTTACTAAACGCTCCAACCCCAGTTCCGCGAACTCATAAGTCGACACGATATGTCGAAATTTTGGAAGCCTGGTTCTGATTAACCGCGACTCATGTGTCGACGTCTGCGGAAAGTAGACTTCATTTTGCACAAAAGCATTTTAACGCAGACAGCTTTTTCGCTCAGCCGCCGCTGTGGCTCAGTGGTTATTGCGCTCGGCTGCTGACCCGAATGACGCTGGTTCGATCCTGGCCGGGGGGAGGGGGGGGGGCGGAATTTTGATGGAGGAAAAGACCGTGTAATGTGCGATGTCAGTGCGCGTTAAAGAACCTGAGCTGGTCGAAATGGCCTGAGTCGCTTTGGAACGTTAAACCCCTGAAAACCAAACTGAACGAAGCTTTTCGCTGGAATGAGACATGTTAATTCATTAGCACAATGTTTGTGAATTTCTTCTCGTGTTATTTAGTGTAATCAGTTCGTAAGTTCTGCGCCTTACCTTGCATGGTTAGGAAAATCCAACTCATCAAGCCATCCATCTTCCAGTGCCCTGCTCAGCTGGAGTCATTTGCGTCATAATTATGGGATTTTGTTAATGATAGAAACAATAACCAGTATACAGCGCTCACAGCACTTCCATCCGTTGCTGGACATAAGGTTCACTGAAAACTTCTTACAGTCGTTGGCTAATTGGCGTTGGAAAATGAAACCACGGTAAAACGTTTCATGGGCGCCAATTGTTTTTCGTGGATGGCATTTATTCTTGCTATTACTCGCTGTTAAATGCGCTGTTAACGCTGCGCAATTTTCCTTTGTTGTCGGTGGCGCTTGGGAGAATTGTAATTAGTAAATGAGCTCTTATTACACCTTTACTCCACTTTGGGGTTAAACCCTAAACGAATCGATATGACCTCTGCAATTCTGAAGAAAAAAAGAACTAAAAAGCTTTCACCAAATATTTTCCAACTACAAGTTATATTTCTCAACTCCTCTTGACCTCTAACCAAATGTAACGATGATCTTCTCAAGAAAAACCTATTCAGCTACATGTTCAAACGAAACTTGTGCCAACATCCCGCCGAGAGTTTCGCAATGCGTTACTCTGGACGGGGACTTAAAAGCCTCTCTGATCGCTGCGGCACCGACCGGAGGGCTGCTTTCTCAGGACGCTTACCACACATCCGCTTAACGAACTAGAAGCATTCAATTGACGGGCTGTTCGTTATCAGAGACGAGCAGTGCAAGAGAGGAAATTGTCCGGCCGCAGTTGTGAGCCAATGAGTTAGTTTTAAACTCGGTCGCTTAGGGGACAGCGCCCCCTTGCTATTTGTTGTATTTAAGACTTGAAGCCGCCACCGCAGCTAGCGGGGAAAAAATAATAACAATTATGTACTCAACGGGCGACAGCAAATAAAACATTCGGAGAGCTGCTCTATAATTTTTAGTTAGGTGAATCAGCGGTGATTAGAAGACGACGTTCTAGTGTAGCAATCCCCTCAAACCGGCTGCTTTGGGGCAATCAAAGGGCTGTAGCAACGAACGACCCCAATGAGCATGCAGCACTTGCCCAAAAGCAAGCTTAATGGGTCTAGCGGCTTTCAGTGCCCCGAATTCAGGTGGGAGGAAAAATTTCGCAAGGAGATAAAAGCGAGGAGAACATAGAAAGGCCGCCACTATTGGTCTAGTAAAGCGGCAGACAGGCATGAGCTGAAGCTACACGAGTAATTAAGAGGACAATTAATTATTAAAGCAAGATCACAAATGTGATCGAGTGTGCAATAAAGGCATTCGCAGTATTTTTAGATCAGGGTTTCATAATCAGTCCCATCATTACCAGCAAGAGTGCGTTTACTAATGGGTGGAAACTTTCCACTATGATTAAGTTCTTAAAAACAGTACCCTCCACCTCTTAGCGCCACCCAACCCTAGTGAATTTATTAGCATTACTTGACCTGATTCTCTCCTGACCAGAGCTGCGTCTCTCTTGCTTGAAATTTACTCTGTTTGCCTAAACAAGCCATGAACTGTACGTTGTCAAACTTGCCCACCCCTAATTCATTTCGTACTCGGGGTTCATAGTTGAATATTTTTAAGTTTCTCCTTCAATCCATGCTGTTCTCTTCGTGCATGTTAAGCTTTACCGCAGTCGCTCTTCGTTTTCATAGCTAGGTGCGCTGTGGTTGAAGCAATTTCCATCCTCTTAATCCTGAGAGCGTGGGAGTACAGGCGGGACAAAAACTTTAGAAACCCGGCTAGTTATCTCAGAGCGCCTTTCAATGCTCTCCGTCCTATTGTATACCGGGGGGGCTTCTTTTCTCGTTGCATGCCGGCGGTGTCTGCTTGGCCAATAAAGATGTATTCCTTTACTGCTTTCAGAGCCTAATTATTGGCCGCAAAGTATAGTATTATTATCATCATGGACCACTGGAAATAAGTTTTTTTTTCAGTAATTTAACTAATTTGCTTCTCTTAAACCTCTCAGTTACTCAGCATGAAAATGTTAACAAAAAAATGTAGGTCCCAGTAGCATAGTTCATTACCTTCTTTACATACTGCTCCTCATACAATCCCCCACCTTGCTTAACGCCCTTTGTGACGGGTATTTTCAGGCTCTTCCTATTTAGGACTATGGTAGCGGTACAGGTACCGTGGACATTTTCTAGAACATTTACATGCACTTCTACCACCGCTCTGGTTACTCAGTTTCAGCATTGCTGCTGACAGACACAGAAATTTTGGACAATCGCATTTTTCAGAGGGAAATAGCTCATTAACGGAATTTTTTTGCATATACTATAATCACTCTATAACAATCAATAAAACCGCAGATCTCCCATCGGATAGCTTGCACTTTTTGCAACTAACATTATTGCTGTCGTGAAAACGTTTCCCTCTCGTTTTATATGGCAGTCCTAATTACGCAATGCGAGCGATTGAAAATTTTCAAAAGAAAGATATCTTTACGCATCAAAAGAATGAACCATTACCTCCAACATTTATTTAACAGTACCGTACAATATCAATCCTGGACTTGTGATGGCTGTAACTGGATGCCATTTAATACGCGGTGGTTTATTGAGGCTGTACTTTATGATAGAGCTCTGCTGCAGCTGAACTACGGCGCTTGTTACAAAAGCGAATCTCACGGCAATCGCTGGTCATCTTTTTTTTAGATAACGGCGAAATTAACATGCGACTAGAGACGCTCCCGTACCCTGGTTCGCGTTAAATAAAAGAGAAAACACCTTTTCATTTCTGCTGCTAAAAGCTGAGTGAAGAATAACTTCCATTCGCGTGACTTTAGCATGTTGTGCGAAGTAGCAACGACTTAAATTATGCTGAACGTAGGATAATCGCCACAGCACATATTAAACTCTGGCAGTAACTGTTCGATGCGACGCGATGAGAAGATTACTTTAGTTCCGGCGGTCGATGATTTATGCACGTTGAAAATCAAGCACGAATGATTCAGTTTATAGTATTGCAAACTGCTCGCTATGAAAAACTTAGCTTCTAAAAAGTTAGTCCTATGACCATCACTTAATGAAGAGAGGTTGTAAATGTAGAAAGGGGCAATAACACATTTTTGAAGAAACAATTACATCACGGGACATTAACTTTAGAATTGCTAAATCAGCGCAAAGAGTTAAGCGGCTCTCTAACCAGAGCTTTGCTTTGCACTCCTATTCGCAAAGCAGTGAAGTATCGTAAAACTTGACACACATTTAACAGCAGATTCCACACTTTAGAGGCCTGCTTTAAATAAGCCCCGGTCTAAGGGGCCACGACAGGCGCCCTGGAAGAATAATATGAAAAGAAAATCGGACTAAAGTCATGCCCCTTGCACTGCACCTGTACATTGTTTTTTTGCGTTCACTAGCTTAAGCCTCAGAAATGAGTCATTGGTTACGCCGTAAGTCATATAAAAGTGGCTTCTACCGCATGGCTGCTTCCCTTCAGAAACCAGTACCATGAATTGAAAACAATTCCAAAATAAAATAAAAAACCGTTAAACCGCCGCGGTGTCTCATGGTTATGGCGCTCGACTGTTCACCAGAAAGACGCGGGTTTAATCCCGGCCGCGGCGGTCGAATTTCGATGGAGGCGAAATTCTAGAAGCCCGTGTACTGTGCGATGTCAGTGCGCGTTAGTGAACCCCAGGCGGTCGAAATTTCTGGAGCCCTTCACTAAGGCGTCTCTCAAAGCCTGAATCGCTTTGGGACGTTGAACCCCATAAACCAAGCCAAAAAAAATCGATTCGAGCAGCGATAGAATGACATTAGTTTTATGCCCGTAGAAAAAAGAAAACCTGGCATGTCCTCCCCTGGAGCACCAACCCTGACTTGGGAAGGAAATTCAAGTCAACTAGCAATGCACTGCACATAACTCCGCACATCGAGCCTGAACGGCAGGCCTTTCAAGGCCGGGTAGCTTTGAAGGCGTAAGCACGTAACGAGACTCAGCGGTCCTTTTTTGTCGGTACATCTGTAGCATTTGCGCTTAAAGCGCGGCCGCGGCTTTTATGCCTACCTGCTGCGTTGATATGGCTTACTCATTCGGTCCGATCCCATCTGCACATATATACCGCTAGTGACTGCTCTTTGCCTATCAGTTGTGACGTGAACAGCTTGCCAAAAAAGACCAGAACGGCGGGCAATTTTCTTTTACTTTTTAGATAACTAAATCACATGGGTCGAAATTTTTATCGTTAACACCCACATTACCTACCGCGAACATGACTTTGCATTCTCTCGAGGCCATACTATGCGGACTTGAAAATGAAGCTTCAGATCTTTATTCAACTGCCCTGCGCATTTAACAATTATCTTGCTATGCTACGTTACCAAGGCGCTGGAACTGCAAATTGTGATCAATGGCTTATGCAGAGCAGAAATAACTTTGCGCGTGGGTGCTTGTTTGCTCTCTAGAAATATGAGCAGGCTTTCAAAATGTGACTCTGCGCGTTCTAGGTCATAAAAAGAGAAGAGGCGCATACCCGACCAGGCTCATCGAAATCTTAAAAGACATCCCTTGAAAGGCACATGGGGATTCTCAACCTGTGTAGTGGTCGCAGTATGCGCGGCCCGTTGGCAGTGCCCCTAGGACAGATGCCGGAGGTCATGTCGCTCTATTTATTTGCATTGAAAGTTGTTATGCTTTGGCTTATCCATATAACCCTGCGTTCGGCCCTGAATCTGTAGCATTCGTCGCAAAACCTTATTACTTCCTTACCCTTTTATTACCTTTATATTAAATTTGCCTTTTACTTATTACATAGAATTTAAATTATTCACTGCAATGGCTGCCTTCCACCAACCATGACAGGTAGCAAACAGGAGACAGAGGAATCCCCTTCTCCACGATTATGGAAAGCAAGCAGAGGGAAACTTGAGATGGAAAAAGAAAGTAGTTGGAAGAGAAGGGATTAACCAAAGTGGCTCAACCAAAGCTTTAACAACTTTCGCTGATAATTGCGCTAAGCTCGTAAGCTTAGCTTTACGAATATCTTTTTTTTTGTCGTTTGAGACGGATGTCTTTACTCGGAAGGGCTGAAGTTGAAGGGTGCTTTTTTGGCTTGGTGATTGAACACAGGGCAGATAAGGCTCTGGTCAGCTGCCGTGAAAGCGGTCGGAGACGAAATCGGGAGACATGGCCGCGGCGGCGAGGATTTGCGGTCAACCGCACACTAATTGTAGCAGCTTGGCTAATTTCATCCCTTGCATGAAGCTCGCGCGCAGCGTCCTTTGACAAAACATTTCTTGAGTAGGCGCTCAAATATTGGTTTGTGGTGAGTATTTATGGCCTCCTCTGTTTCACCCATTGTTTTTTCTCAGGTTCGGTATTCAAGGAAATTTGAGGATTTACGATAAGAAAAATGGTTTTTTCGTGGTCTATTCACTAACATTCCGTGGAATTATCAAGAGGTTCTTTTACGTTAGAAAACTAGTGGTTAAGTACTCACCGCTGTGAATAGACCACCTGCAAAGGGAAGGCTGATGCAGCTTTAAAGTCTCATTTCTGAGTAGAGCGTCATGCCCTTAAGTGAATTTTGAAAAAAAATTTCAAGGAGACGGCATGTTGGGGGAGGGGGGGGGGGGGGAGCGGATGTGAAGTTATGGTAAGAGTGAGTAATCTCGCGTCTGCTTACAAGCACCTAATGCCTATATAGGCGTTATTACACCGGCTGTAACTTGCTCTCACGCGAACTTGCAGAAAGCCACTGGTTCCTGGTACGTAGATTGACACTGATAGAAAGTGCAGGCACCGCGGCGGCGCCTGCATTCTTCTGATAGCTTTTTTTACATCACTTCCTGCTCAAGAACATTTCATGTCTCTCTCGTGCTCAAAAAGATTCCCATTTGTATGCTATTCTGTTTGCATCACCATGCATGCGATGTGTGCGCTCCTCCTCAACATTTACCCACAGAGAGCAAGCCTTTAAAACCAGTACTAACCCCTCTCGCATTCATTACAGCCGATCTCCCTCCTTCCCGCTATAGTAAGGAAGCGAAAGGATGAGGGCCGAACGTTTTCCCAAATAGTTGTCTGGAATTCTCCAATTTTTCTGACTCTCTTCGCCATGCATTCCTGAAATGCCAGCCAGAAGATTAGAAAGCCAACGCCTTGCTTTGAAAAGCTGGCGCTAGGCCGACCCAGCGCCATATTGTGCCAGTGTTCGACGTTGAAGTTTTCATGAATATCATAAGCTGAACAGGAGAACCGGCGTTGCTAACGCGTCAGTGTTGTTCAATGAAAACACCCGTGAGGGACGCAGGCTAAAGTGGCCTAGTGGCTTGGGCGCCCGTCTCGGCTGCGGGAGGTGGTCGGTTCGAAACCCACCGCCGGACACCCACCGGTAAAAATGGGTACAAGCGACCCCCGGCCTGGCGCCCGGCTTCCTTTAGGGGTGTTCGCTTGGGAGAAACTCCGTAAACCCCACTGCGGCCTTCGCGGGTCGAGTTCTCGCCCAGCAGCGAACGTACACCTTCGGCCAACGTGGTTAGAAGGTATATTCATAAAAACAACGGCTTTCTCCTGAAGAGAAAGCCGAGGGAGTAGACACACCTTTTTGACGAGCGGAGATAGCGTACTCCCCGAGTCTACGCCAAGCCCGCCGCGCAGACACTGCACCGAACCAACCAACGCCACGGGGTCGTGATGAAGGCCCTCTTGACCGTCTGGGCGTTCCTTGCCTTGATTTTGTTTTGTTGGCGCCGGCGAATGGGTTTCCGCGCCATTTCTTGAAAAACGGTTCCCATTGCCGCGGAAGAGCACTCATTATTCATCACCCTCTCTACTTTTCTCTCGCAACAGTTAAACAACAAGCTCAGAAAAAAAAAGTAGGGACGATGGGAAAGGCTGCGAAGAAAAAATGCGGGAATGCGCCGGACACACTTGCGGGAGATGACACGAAAGCGCGGATTGCGGCCGCGTGTTTTGCTGGCCGTAGCGGAGACTGCGGCCGTTCTCTGGCTTTTCTAAGCAAAACAGGCGCATCGTTTGAGTGCGCGTGCTTTGTGGTCATTCGAAGATTTGCGCCGCTTGCGGAATACAACCCATATTTGCGAACGTTGGACGCCACTTGGATGCTTTCTTTCTTTTTGCTTTTTTAAAGCAGCTTGCTCACGTGTGAGTTGCGTCCCAACCATAGGTGGTCTGTTTGAGCCGTGGTGACGCTGTAAAAATTGCTCACCCGAGTTTTTCCTGGAAAGTGAAAGCACTCCATATCGTGGGTGTCGAGTTTCTTTCTTTAAATTTCGCTGCACGTTTGCGCAAAAAAGTTTACTGCCCGTTTGTACTTTCTCTTTCCTGGATGAGAAAATTTATTTATATTAAAACAAATGAAGAAGGCGAGCTTGAACGAAACAGAATTTACTGTCCTGCCTGAAGATAACTATCTGAAGTTGCGCGAAGGTATGAACCGAGAGATAAATAATAGATACAGAGCACGTAGATGTATATAAACAAACAAGAAAAAGTGCATATGAAAGCACGTAGGCAGGCAACATTATTTTAGGAGACTCGACAGAGCCCTCACTTTAGGCAATATTAACCGATGAGTGACAGGCTCAGTAACTGGGAATACCTTTCTGGGCCAGTGCTTACTCCCTTTAGTGATGCGATCTGATTCTTTGCCTGAAGTAAGGGACCCAGGCGTGAATGGAAGAGAGTGTGTGCTCTTTGTAACTGAAGGCATCGAAGGCAGGGCAGGGGGCCATAACCCTTATGAAAACGGTCTATAAACTGTCTATAGTCTTCTTACAGACGCTTTTGCCTTCCATAGACATTTTCTTTTGTCTTTCATAGCCTATAAACTACTATATATCCAAGACTACAAAAAGTGTATGGCTATAACCCTGCACTGTATGGAAAGACTGTCGATATGATCCGTATTTTCTATCGACTAATATGTATTATCTGTATATAGGATGTCGTAGTGTTTATAAACAGAAGTCTATGAAAAGTCTACAGATAATCTAAAGAAAAATTAAAATGTGAAGGAAGATATCTCAAGGCAACACTTGAAGCCCACACGCACCACCTTGGTGAATAGCAGTAGGACGTGTGACGCTATCTTTGAGCGACAGTAATGTTTGGCAGTCCTTGTAGTGGAGCTCAACAAAAGTTTGTTCATAGCACTCCTGAAGCAGTGAACTCCATCGCAGACATAAACTCCGTCAGCGCAGGATCCCATTCAAAGGCCTTACACCGCTCGTTGGAAGAAGCGTTTTAATACTTAAGTAGATAAATTATTTATTGTACGTTTGGTTTAATAATATTGAACAGCACAGACTTAGTTGATAAAGGTTGAGGTCGACAGAAGAAGACCTCGCCCGCACCACACTGTACCACGGGTGATGAAGAAAATATAATACAATTAAATTAAAGGTGCATAGTACCATGTAAATAAATCACTTTCGATAAAGGTTAAAGGGGGGAATATGTTCAGGATATGAAAGCAGGACGATAGTAAAGTTGGGCTTTTCACTACGCGGTCGTCCAATAAAGTCTTCTTCTTCTTTGCCTCATTAAAGTATTGTTTTTCTTTTTTCTTCTTTCTTGTTCGTCTTCGTCGGTTGTCCAAATCGTCGTTGATGCGTCTTAGTCCGCAGGTGCCGATTGAGCTATGGTGACTGACTAGGTTGTTATGCTCTTTTTCCCCATGGAAGCATGCTAGCCCGTTGCCTTACGACGGCAGGATTCACTTCAGAGGGCAACACAGGCACGCTGTTAATCGTATGTTTCCTCCAGTATATTTTTCACAATATCTGTAATATTTTTGTATAGCTTTTGATCTTTTACTGTCTGTGATTTCGCTTTTCTATGCTTTTTCCAAGCTTTCCTCTCAAAATGTTTCTTTCGTGTTTCCTTAGGACACAATTCTGCAGCTAATGAACGAAGTTTCGCGCTTCAGAACCACATTTAAAATTACTCTCTTCCTTGATATTTAATCGCTGGAAGTAAAATGGAAGTGGTCCGCGCCCAGTGATAGTATTGATAGGCAATGATTAGTGGGAAATGTTAATTGTTTTGGTTTAGTGCTTCTGACTCAATGAAATGGAAACGCCTTCTTTTGTTCGTTCTGCCACAGGTTATTCTATTTATTAGCAAGTTCTGTATTTGCGTTGTTTTTTAAGAATTGTGCAATTTTCGGCACTTTTCATCCCTCTTCTGTATCTGGCGCTTCCTTCACTAGCGGATCCGCTGTCTAATTGCCGGTATTTCCACTGTGTCCCTTGATATGTATTAAGAATATCTGGTATTGCAGGAGTCTTTGCAGCTTTACCGTGACTATGTGAAAAATAGGCTCAGTGTTAATGGGATATTTTATTGCTTTAAGTGCCGACAAGCTATGAGAAAAAATCTGAAATTTTTAATGGTCTCTTTCAGTGTTCAATAAAGCTTATTGCTTTATTTATCGCTGCTGTTTCTGCTTGAAGGTATTGGATTGGAGTATGTACGCAGTTTTTTTTGCGCTATTATTTTTTTCGTTTCATTGAAAGCGACAAAAGCTGCTCCGACATTGTTTTGTTATTTTTTTATCCCTCTGCATTTATATTCTAATTAGCATCCATGTCTTCTTTTGTACACCCAAAGTCTGGTTTGAGAGGCATGTGATACTTCCGCAACTCACAACTGTGTGCAATCTGTTCTTTAGTGAATGTTGCGTCTTTCAGCCGAAAGGTTTTGCTTTCCCGAGCTATTCGATAGCATTCGTTTTTTGTTCAATTTGAGTTGTACAGGTCGGATATTTGCAATGACGTTAAGAGTATGATTGCATGTTGTTCTAGTCGCTTTCGTATTATGTATTAGTTTTCGGTTTGTATTGTCTTAAGCTTGTTATTATGGCTACTTTGTCATCGTACACACTAGTGAAGAATAGTTAATAATTCATTCCGTTCCTCTGAGATATATCTGCCTAAGCTGTTCCCCTCGTATCCCTTTACTTCATCCACTGAATCCGCAGACATTATGAATTAGGGCATTTATATTCTCTCTAAGGTGGGATAAGTGGGGAAGGAAGGAATGTTTATGATCACAAATAACCACAAGTATTTTTATCTCATATGTGTATCTTAGGTTGGTATTTTGTATCACTCGGAAACTACACAATCAAGACATAAGAATATAATCATATAGAGTTTGCAATCAGATGAAGTAAAAATTGAAAATGCAACCGTTGCCCAGATCGCAGTGCAATGAAATAAGCGCAATAATGTTCACAAGTAAACTCATCGAATGGATAGAGATGAATGGTTAGAGATGTTACTTGGACAGAAAAAAAAACAGGGGTATGAATAATCTCAAAAGAGCATGCGTTCCTTTTCGCTCAACTGACATTTTTATATATGTGTGGGCTGAGTCGCATAGCTTACTCTCAGTACCCGTGTAAATTATCAAGTTAGGGCTTATACTATAGCAAGCGTACCTATCACTATGGTGTGATAATAATGAGTGATGCTGACTAATACAGCGTTCCACGTTTTGTATGTAGAGCAGATCTCAAAACTTCTCTGTTACAGTGCAAAATTAAAAGGCTCGCTGCAAGGCGCTATCACAGCATTTTTCATTTATCTTGAGTGTGAAGTAGGAAATTCAAGGAAATTGTGGAATTAGGTTGAGCAGCATGCAACAACTGTCACACTTTATTTAAAGACACATGAATACTATAGCCGGCGAAATCTCGTAAAAGAAATTTAGAACGTTCGTTATCGCCAGAAAAGGAATAGCGCGAGAAAGGAGATGGAGCCCCGAATAAAAAACGAACGAGAACGCTGACTTACTATTCTATTAATTTTTTTATTGAAAATTCCCGCAGTGCCCATAGGCATTATTGCAGGGGGGAGATACATATTAAGCCAAACAATAGGCCAGCAAAAATAAGCGAACGCAAAAAAACCAACAATACAGGTAGGTTATGACGGGCGAGTACAGAACAAAGACCACTGCACACTGCTATCCTTGAACAAACAGCTCGCAGGACATTGACTCAGAGCGGTACTGGAGTATTTGCAGTGGCATCCGGTTCCCTGCAGTCATGAATTGTTAATGACAAAATGGCGCTTTGATAAGTTTCTGTTTCCTGCGGCATAGCATTAAATAAAAAGTTCAGCCTAAAAAAAAACAGGATAAACGCCTCAACACCAACGTTCGGTGGAAAGGTTATCTAAAAAGCCTATCTCGTTCTGTAGTAGAAGCACTGAGAACCCTCTGTTTTCGTGAGTCATGAATCCTTCATACAGCTCAGTTTTGAGCCAATTGCTACACGAGTGAATATTATGGCTCTCTTTTTCTTTGTGTGGGAAAGAGAAAACCGGCCAAGATAATTTCCTTATGGCGTTTGTCATCAGTTTGTTCTATAAAAGAGACAAACGCATGCTGCGATACCTGCATACTCAGTTGACGCCCCACTGTCAAATCTTCGCGTTCCTGCAACTCCAACCAATTCTTAAATCGAAAGTGCCAGTGAGGGAGATGGAACATGATTTTATGAAGCCTTTTTTGTTTCGAAGCTGAATGCAAACTTGGTGCCAGTTCTGAATTGCTCGAAGTAAAAATAAGGAATGCGAGAAAGTACGTTTCCAGAAAGGTCATGCCTACTTTTTCTGCATGTCTGTTTTGTACGCCTTCTGAGATGAGCAGCAGTCCCTTATGAAATGATAACGCACCTTTTCACGCACCCACTTCTCTACCCACAGGGCCTGTTGCACAATAGGCATTGCGAAACTGAACTACGTATATAAATAGAGGCTTGCTCAAGTATGTTGACCCACACGCGTTCTCTAGATACCCAAATAAAAAGTTTAAAAGTCACCAAATTAGCTTCTGCTTCGAATGCCATACTTTATGAAAATGCCATGAACTAGAAAGATACAAGCGAGAAAGGGGCTTAGTTATCCTCTAAATAAATGCAAATGCTATCAGTCAAACTAGCTCGTACCCACTTTCTCGAGGCTTTTCTCTCTTTTACCTCCTTCAGGCTTAAAAAAATTGGCGGTGGTTTAGCCCTGGTTAAACCTGGAGTGGCCGAGTGAAACTTGGTCATGTGACCAACCACGTGACAGCGTGGCGGCGCAGCCACGCTGATGGCTCGAGTGCTACCGTAATGTAGCTATCGCTACAAAACACGTGCCCGCAAGAGCTTCATCAAAGACGAAATGATGCTTTCTTGATATTCGCCTGGGTTATGCAATGATTTAGGTAGTAGAAAGAAAACGGGCATTGCGCATGTCTCTCTGTCAAGAACTTTGGAAAGTCAGCCACAGGCTTGCATACAGGGTTCATGTCACTTCTACGAAGTTCATTTTCCCTTCCCCGTCACTTTTATTTCGTCACCCTATGCTTTGTGGCGTGTTATGCATATTGAGAATATCCACAGGCAAGCGCACATCAATCGAGCCTGTCTCTGAACTCTCCATTCAAGCTCCTGGAGGACCGTTACTCATGGGAAAACGGCAGCTCATCCAGGAGAACATGGCGGTGTAAAATTCTCGGCGCGGCTTCTCAACCCCAACCGACACAGCGTGAATTTTCTCGTCTACCGATCGTCAACTAGGCAGACGGTGAAACGTGGCACGTCAGAAGCCGCGCATGTAGGCATAAAAATATACGTGCGCCTAAGCGCTTCTGCGGTGTGCAAAAGCCTTGAGGAGGCAGACGCGCGCCTTCTCTTTGTTTACAAAAGCATGACGCTGCTTTTTCTTCAAAACGGCGGCAGAGGCCGCTGTCATCGAAAACAGCAGCACCAGCGTTGAGCAACTTCTCCCAGCTCGCTGAGGATAAGGCGGGTTTCAGCGACAGCCCTCGAAATGCGCTGCAGTCAACGGCCTCGGATAGATCCTCGCTGTCGCAACGAAATTCCGGCTGCGTTGGAAGAAGTTGGTCGCTTCGCGGTGCCGCTTAAAGTCCATTCCCGATGTCACCGCAACCGCAAGCCCACCGGGGTAAAGCAGAGAAAATGATGCCATAAGTCATGGGGGAAGGCAGTCGAGTAAACAGATGGGGGAAAGAAAATAACCGCGTGTCTCTCAATTTCGAGCCAGGACCTCAACTGAGAAGCGAATTGTTGGCGCTTGCACTTGGCATGGCTGGCTGGCTGACAAACGGCGCGAGCTTTGTTGAGATATAGCTGCGCGCTTAGACGAATTTGGTGTTGAGCACGCAGCAGAACACTTTCATGCGTGACATGCGAAGAGTGTGCTTGTTTGGTTCTTTTCTCTCCCTAAATACTTTGCGGCGCAAATGCAGTCTGTACAGCCCATCAACACGACGCTTAGCCCAGGCCAAAGGCCGCATAAAATGGGGTGAAATGCTCTAAACAACACGTTATTAAGATAACTACGCGCCCTTGTACCAAAGCCAGAACTGGTTGAAGCCAGCAAAAGACATCAGTCGCAGGTGTGCGCCGTACAATGAGGATAGTCAAGTAGATTAATTCTCGGCCGCGGTTGGTTCATTGCTTTCTCGTGCAATGCCGCAACGGCGGAGACCAATTGGTACTAGGGCGAACGCAGTACTGGCGGAGTACAGGAATGGACAGCGTCGCTCTCCTCAATAGCTGTCCAGACAGACAACTTGAAGCGAATGCCGGCAACGACTGCAGAAGCGCAAGCCAAGCGCAAGCTGCCGGTGCCAATGCTGCGCAGCTGTTCACTGCGGCTGCTATGTCTTCAGAAGACGACATACACGCATGAAGAACAGTTCGCAGAGAGGTGGCGCCATCTGGGGATGCGTGTTGTAACAAACGGCTAGTCTAATTGAGCGGTTAGGTTGTTTTAACTCTTGTTCTCTTACTTTCAGAGAGTGAATATCGAGCATCATAAAAATGGCAGGACATTGCTGGCGTTGCGGGTCAGTGTAACTGGCGGGGAAAAAAAATCTCCTTTCTTGGCGACATCAGCCGTGGCGCCAAATAAGCAAAAAGGGGTTTCGCCAATCGGTCCGAATAAAGAAGCGGTCTCTTGTTTCCGCCATGATAAAGCCACTACTTCCTGTAATATTATGAACCAACATCCCGAATACATCGCCTGAAAATGGCTGGCTCTTCCAAGTGATCTGCGCTGAATTTCCACCAGAGGCTACCATGATCGAATAAAATGCCGAAAATAAACATTTGATTATCCTAGCCACGTGGAGCAAAACTTTTTTCTTAACAAACACCTCGACGAACACATAAGCGCCCACCTTTCCTTTAACTACCAATAACTGTTGTTGAAAGCGATAATCGTACTGAGGTCCATTTTGTATTAATACACAGACTCCGATGAGAACTTCAATTCAATTTCACTTCCTCCCCTTTTCGCAACAGCGCACTCATCGGCCTTACACAGGCGAGCGTCACATAAGCAAAAAGGAAAGAGCTGTTTGTATAAGCGAACGAAATCACCATCGAGAACAGAGAACGCTGCGGTTCAAGCCATTCATTTCCGCATTACGGTGCTTACATTCTTAAGATGGCGTCTTCCATCCGATCGTTACTTCCGGGTCGATCAACCTAAGCGGGCTGTGCAGAAACCTCCCCTTCTCGTTTCCGCTTCTCTGTCTTTCCTCCTCGCACCGATTTCGGGACGCGCACGTGATTACTGCCTCGGGACAATCACGCCGCCATGCCGAGCGCAACGGAGTTTGGGCGTCGCGACTTCGTTCCGCTTCAGTTGGCAGCAATTTAGGGGTGTGTAGTGCCAAGCGAGAACAGGGTAGTAGTTACTTGTTTTTCTCATATCGTGTCCTCGGTTTTCTAAGTCGTTTTTTTTTTTTTTACCAAGCAAAGCTTTCGACAGGAGAATACATCAGACAGGTTTTTAGCGCCGCTATGTTTGCACCCTTTCCTACTCAGTCAACGAAGTTCGGGGTTTGAAAAGCAACAGCGAAAGAGAAATATTGCTGTCTATGATCAACCTCTTTACCCTCTCATTGTTGTATAAGATGTTAGTTCTTTTCCCTGGATTAACTTTCCCCTTCATTCCCCTTTTCTTGTTCGATTGGTGAGGATAAAATTCAGGGCGTTACCAGGAATTAGTGTGAAAACGTTTCACCTCGTTGTTCACTTCTTTTATGCTCGGGGAGTCGGCTATAAACATCGCGTCGGCTGTCGGTAGCACGGCGTAAACACCTCTCCTGCGCTTCCATTTCGGCCCTCTCGAGACACCAACCCGTTCGCACTTTTCGCCGTCACCCCAGCCCGTAGCAAAGGAGCAGCGCTCCTACTCTGTACACACGAAAGCGCTGCTGGCAAATGCCCTCCGGGCGCGACGCAGCCAAGCCGCCCGGTACGCTGCCACCGCTGCCGACACGCTCTTTATATACACAGTGGCACCGTGAAGCGCGCGTCCTGAAAGCGTCCGTCTCCGCTTGCTCGGATGGCGGATTGCAGAGTGGACTGAAGCGAGGAGAGCGGAGTGGGGAAAAGGGGGCAGTAAAAGTGAGCACGATAGGGTTGGGACGAGGAAGAAGCTAGGTCGAGTTCGGCCGCTCGTTAGGGGGGCGTGGGGCTGTAATTTGTCAATCTTATCTACTTATTAATCGGAAGCCCACGAGAGAGATAGCGGCGTTTCCGAGAGAGCTGCGCTGTTGCTGATGCCGCGGCTCCCGCTTCCGCCCCCCCCCCCCCCCCCCCCATCCCGTGCGAAGGACGCGCGCCACGAGGGAGAAGGTGGACGCCGGACGTCCTAATGACAGGGAGGAAACGGGAGGCGGGGAGAACATCACGGGAGTAAAAGAGGGATGGTAGGAGGGGGGGGGGGGGGAGGAGCGCTGGTGCAGCGGAGCCTGCCGAGTCGCCGTCTTCATTTGCAGTGTCGCGCGCGTGCGCTCTGTATCTCCCGTTGTCTATACTGGCTGTCTGTTTCCGTCCATCGCTATAGAGGCTTGCGTGGACGGCGATAGTGTCCACTCCCTCACCGCTCTCCCGTTTCTACCCGCCTTTCCCCTATTCCCTCCACGGTCTCCCCCCCCCCCCCTTGCTTCGGCACTTTGTCGATTTCTCTTGGCCGCCCATTCCTCCTTCTTTTCGGGGCCCGGAATGCTGTCTCTCCCCGATTCCTCTTTCTATATGGATTCATTAGCAGGACCGCTTTATATGTTACGCTAGGTTCGGGCACTTCATTCTTATCTTTGTGCAAATGAAATGATTCCTGCGTGCGGGTTCTATTGTGTCTATGATCCTTGCCTTTGCTGCTGTGCAACTACTTGTCATATCAATTCTTGTTGCCAAGAGTGCATAAAAATTTCGCCGCTTGTTGGCTCCTGTGTTTTGTGTATATATGCAGCATTTCGACGATTCTGGAATAAAATTGAAGTTCAGCGCGTGCGCCATCGTCTTTTCTTTTTCTGTCCCCTGTCCGTGTGTCTAAGCGCTGTCAACCGCAATGAACCAGCACCGACAAGGTCGACAGCTATTCTTATGATTCTAGGTTCATGCTACTCTGTAGCTTGTTTAAAAGAGGTCTTGATGAGATACTGGACAAAATGAAGTTTTCTCGCTTACGACGAACAGAGCTCTAACTAAATGCCTTTTTTATACGGACGAGCAGAACACCATGAATGATGTTCTTTGTGTTAAAATTAAAGCATTAAGTGCGGTAACCGCAGGGCAGCTGCATTTAAAGCCGGCGTTTACTGTCACGATTTTGCATTAACATACAATCTTTACCACCACACCACAGGAGTAAAATGAATGGAGGATTTTTTTTTTTAGATTACATATCCCCCTAATATATTCTGAGCTCGTAAGAGGAAAAGCACAATACAAGCCACGAGGACAGCTAGGCGGTTATGACGCAGAAATCTCTTTCTTCCCCCCTCTCCTTCACCCCCCCCCCCCCCCCCCGCCATTTTCGCGGTCACGTGTGGATTCTAAGCCGCGCCGCGAGTTCGTTGCAGCTAAAGTGTGTCCATGGCAGCCTCGCTTTCAAATCTTTAGTCGAACCAAGTCTCAATTCCCTGGGAGCAGTTTTCGACGGTTTCATGCCTCAACGATGCGGAACTGATGCTTTTTCGCGAACACATTTCGGTGTTGTTATATCGAGCCCGGGCTCTACAATAGCGCTGCAGTCACCACCTTGTTTTTAGTCTATTTTCACTGGTAGTGACAGCCAGCACAATCGCTTAACAATTGTCTGGTTTGACATGCACCAAACACGTTTAAAGCTAGAAGCCGTGTCAAAATTCTCCTTCTGAGAAGTGTCATTTACGCAGGAATGTATTGCTGATCCTGCCTCTCATACATTATAAGCCTGAGAAAAACGGCCGGGATTTGTGTGCATTGCCGCAATTGTCGTCACGCTGGATGCGTGGTCGTAAGATACCGTCAAGGGCATGGAAACGCCTTTTGGACGCTCTCGGAGCCTCTGTGTAGGGGTCATAAGTACACTCTTAACAGAAAAGAGTAGAAAAAGAGTAAGCTGTCCTCTAGCGTACCTTTTTATGGGGAAACTGCGCTGCCAAGGTGGCACTGCGATTGTTCCATTCGGTGACTCAAAACTGCTTTTGTCAGCCGCTTGGGCCGCTGCACACGAGAGAACGCATTCTACGCGATTAGATACCCGCGTTTGGCTGACAGCATTAATTGCCTAGCTTCTCTCGGCGTAGCCCAGATAGCTGACGCACGGCACGTGCGCCTTCGACAGAGCGCGGATGCTCACGCCAATAAGCGCCTGAAGGTGGCGCGGAAAAGTACTAATGGTACTATACAAAACTACTTGCTCTTCTCACTAGGCAGTGTGTTATGGCGCTGTGATCGGCACCGCAAACATCAGCGCAAGTTTTCCATAAAAGGTTGTGCGCTAGATGATTTCCTACTCTCTCTTTACTTCCATATAGGCGTATTCTTGTTTAGAGTGCGTAAAGCTTTGCAGAGGCGCAGTAGCTGTACGTCTTATAGGTGATTGTAACCATGACCGTACCCGTAAACTAAGCAATTAATAAAGAAAAACAAAAAGAGAAAAGGCAGGCTACGTTTACGATTGCTTTCGCTGAGTTCCGCAATTTTTGGAGCATAGCATAAGCGCATTCAAATATTCTTTCTTTTTGGCTTTTTTCAAGCATCTTCAACAAGCTGTCGCCACACTACATATCTGCGGCAGCAGGCTTCAGCGGAGCGAAGACCTGATGATTTCTTCTTTAAAATTCCCTTCTCTACCTTTGCAAGCTAACTGTTTCAAACTGTATGCTGGTTGCTCCTTCAAAGTGCCACACGTTATGGCAGTTCTTGGCGCGCTAATTCGAACCCAGTTTTTTTTTTTATAAACATGTGAACTTCAGGAGTGAATGGTTTCACGATAACTTTATTAAACATCCTCTTTATTTACTTATCGCTGGTTAATACCTGAGAGGGGGTGTGTGTCCAGCTAAGTGCTAATGAGCATCGAGACACATTTGAGAGAGTGCAACGACAGCGGCCAGCGCTTAAGTGTCCGTATAGTTCAAGACGATTGCTTCGCTAACGGACAAGTGGATTCGTATGTCGTCACAAAATTTTATTGATGAAGACACTGGTGCCAAACTTACGATTTGGATGCGCATCACTCTGCCCTCTAAATCGACGGCTACATGAAACTGAGAAACAAATTTGAATTCTTCAGTTCAAATTTACTATTTCATGAGGTCTAACCGGCTCACGGAGTTTATGTGAACCTTGACCTTCAGGGTGACCTCGGACAAACCATAAAATAATAAATAAATAAATAAATAAATAAATAAATAAATAAATAAATACTGCAGCGACTGAAATTCGAACCCATGGCGCCGCGAACTGATCAGCTTCGCTGGCCACTGCATGAGAGCACACTATGCTATCACTGCTGCTAAATTTTTTTCTGTATTGGCTATAAATAGTGCCGAAAAAAAACAATCTGAGCATGCTGCCACCGCAATCGATCACGCCTCGTGTTAGACGGTAACAGACCCTCGCTCTGTGCAATATACATCATCGTCTTTTTCAACTAACACTGCTATCGAACTAGTATGCACACTCTCGCGGTATGTATTGCACGTCGTTGTCTTCATTAACTAATACTAATATCCAACTAATATCGTCGCCACACGTGCGCAGGACCCAGCAAAGCAGAACCACGAGCCAACAAGGCTGAGCACATGCTTTCGCACGTCTTCTCAGTTTAACTACGTTAAAACCCTACCACTTTTTTTTTTCTGCACCATCGTTAACACCTTCGACAGTCCATACGGATGCGCATCTCTTTGCTTATGCAAAATTCTGGTGTTCAAATACCGTGATTTCAATTATTGTAGTAAGAGCACTTCTCATCAACCACATGCCTGTTGTAATTTTAAATAGCTAACGGTGAACAAAGGCATCAAGTTTGTCCTTGCCGCACCACGCCATCGACACTCGGCCGTTCTCAAAAGAACTTCCTTTGCAACAGTTGCAGGCTAGAGCCAGAAAATTGCCGTTTGCATCCTAGAGTAGTTCGTGCTGCTCTAAAATCACGCTTCTTTAAGGAGAATATGCTCAAACACACAATATGAGTCGGCAAACGCACTTTTACTGCCAGCATGTAACCACAAGGAACGCGGAAAATTGTCACACGCACAATAAATGCCAACGTTTCTTTAAAGAGAGCAGAGTGCTGAGCTAACGGCATATTTTGCGCATCCCCTCTATACACCCTCTTATGCGCATAGCGTTATAGGACTCCTACGCTGGCACACTGAGGATATACCTCATGTGCCCTAAATTTTCCCGTGAGGGCTTGTCGTCTTAAAAAGAAATGCGCGCATAACAGTATCCACGCGAGATACGTTCATGCCGTTTTCTAACGCAAATCTACAAGCCTAATTTTCCTTTTGCGAAAGTTGAAGTCCGGGTACCGGTTTAGGAAAAAATCTGAACACTTTGCCTCATTTTTATTACCGAGAAAATTTACTCATCGAGTAAAACGCTCGGACCAGAACGCTTAAGAAAGAGTGCTTTCAATCCTTTTACTTCCAGCGTTGAGGTGAAATACCAATGTGTTGGATTTCTGAGAAATCTTTACAGGGTACTCGTGAGGAAGCGCGGAGCTATGTGCTCAATGCATTTCCCTTACTCGCCGAACGAAGCAAGACGAATGCTGCATTCTTTTTAAATATTTACTTTTCCGCCATGCTCCTCTTCTCCGCGAGTTATAAATTTGTTCCTAGCGCGTACTAAATCTATTTGAGAGGCACTATGTTTGCGGATACCCAGATAAACTAACTCATGTGCATAACACGGAGGAAACGTCACGGTTATACCAAGTTGAGGCTGAACGCATCGGTGGGAACGCACTTTCGTTCTTCGGACAGCATCTCTAGGTTTTCACCTCTGACCACAGCGCTCGCTCGACCTTTAACCAGAGTTGTGGGGGTTCAGTGTTACTTTTGTTTTAAAGCATAGCCCCGTGAAAAGAACATGGAAATCACACTGCACCTCTTTTTGGCACGGTCATCACTTTACATTTCGAATTAATAAACCCGCCAAACGAGACATAAATTAGACCTTGGTGAGAAAAAAGAATGAGCATATTCGTTCTAAAAGCTCTAGAAATACGGGCGCTCTTCTTGATATGCGGACGTATTGTAATATGCAGTTAAGAAATTCGAAGCTGCGGCCGCGGCTAGAATGCGTAGCGGGGGGCTTCAGCCGCAGTTTATGGTGCCTGCAGAGATACGCTGTAAAAGGTAGCACGTGACATTATTAAGATGTATGATGTCGGCAGATATTAAGCTCTCCCAAAGCTGGCACGATAATGCGAACAAAGAAATTTTCGTACAATCAGGTTCAGTATTTTTAACAGCACTACCAATGCCAGAAAGGTAAACAACATAAGAATGAACGCTGCGCAAGCACTGCAAACAGCGGGCGGTGGTGCAAGCTGGGGTTAGAGGTGGAGAGACGCGCATTTGTGCCAGCGTGTAAGTACGCCATGAGAGTTTGCGAACGAACCGCGAGCAAGAGAGAGAGGGGGAGGGGGAGGGATTAGTGTTCGGCTAAGAAGTACCGGCATCCAGCTAGAACCGCGACCCTCGCATAATTGCGTTAAGACCATTTGCCCGCCGATATAATGGATTTCTTCACGAGAGGTGCGCCCCTAACGAATCGAGTGCGCAACGCGATCGACTCGCGATGGTTCCAATCCTGTTATGCCTTATCATTAAGACCCATTGTTATCTTTTTTCCTGGCCTCGTTCTTCCTGCCTCTTGAGTTTTCTTTTTATTTTTAACTCACCTGGTTTTCGCCCTCAAATTAACCTGTCGTCCTCCCTCATTCTGAATATCGGGGCTTCAGCTTGAGAGTCTTTGGCATCGCCAAATATAGCGTTGTTTAGTAATCGCGCGCAAGCGTTTATGAAAGATTGGAGAATCTAGACGTTTTCATAGTTTCGAGCCCTGAGACCTTTGTCACCGCCTGACGCTCGCTGCAAGACACACTTTCCCTGCAGCATATTTTGCTGGCGAGATGCTTACTTCCCTCCTGTCATTCATTTCCTTGTTTTCTTTGGAAAGGTACCGCCGACCCGTCTCTCTGATCATCAAAACTGCAGGTTCATTTTTTCCTTGCCTTTCCTTCCCACTGGCATGCAGTGATGCATGCGGGCGAAAAGCCAGAAGAAATAGCCTGTACTTGAATATTTAATTGGACGACGGAAGGGTGTCGAGGTTAGGGCACCTGGCTGCGGAAATGTCACGTCGCGTTAGGTAGGGTCTGCCCGGTGGCTCAGTGCATTTCGCGGGACACATTCGCACCACTCGTACTGGTAACACGCATAGATCAGAAAGCGAAAAAGTAAAAACGCTCCTCACTTCTGCGGACGACAAATGACACGCAGCAAGAGTGAAAGCGCTTTTGCTCCGCGGGACAAGAATTATGATGACGACCGAGCTCGGTGAGCACGCACTGTATGCAAGCTTGAAAAAAAAAACAACAGACGCATTAGTTCTGAAGTAGTTATAACTATACATCATCACCGTACTTTTCCCGTCAGAGACATGCAGGGTATAGTTTTTCGTTATTTTTTTGTTCCCTTAATTTCTTTGCACGAAACCTTCATAACTGCCAGTTGTCTTCTAATCGTCAGCTACTGCTCTTTTTTTCTTTATCGAGAGCATAGGAACGAATGTAGTGACTGCTATTAAACATGTGTATGTGTGTACGTATCCCTTCTGCAATTATGCTTTAATGACGCAGGAGTAAATGCAAATAAATAAGAAATAAATGAATATTTCTGACTGGGAACAGAATCACATTAATGGGGCGCGTTCGCTGTTACGTACAACACAAACTCTGTTTATTGAGGTCTAGAGTTAGATAGATACGCTTTTGAGTTTCGTAAAAGATAACGAAAATACTTTTTTCTGAATCCAAACGTTATTGTCCGTAGCCTCTGTATATTCTTCTTTTTTTGTCGCGTTGACTCTGCAGAACCATTACTTTGTAATTTAGGTTGCCTTTTTTGTTGTCTCTCAACACCAGGAGCATTTTTTCTATTTGCAGATGCGTAAAAATAACGCATATAGTGTTTCGACAAGTATTAGAGTAAAAAAGGGGCTTCATATAAACAATGCCGAACTCCGCTGCTCGGAGGCCACCTCGGAATCTCGTCAAATAAGCAATAAAGCCCCCCACACTGCTACAAGCAGACGTGCTGTACCAAATTATGCTCTTCATGCCTCGTTCAAGATCCGCATCCGAGCTCTTCAAGCTATTGGAGTGTCTGCTTAAGCACGCATGACCCGAGGAACCGTCTTGCTTGTCACTATCGCGGAACCGTTAAATTGTCATGCTAGCCCAGTAAATGAAAGAGAGGGTCTTACATTATTTTTGTGTACCCTCTCCGCATTTCACTTTCACATGCAATGTACAGTTACCGAGGCGCAATATTTCTGTTACTGTATTCTTTTTTTAAGGGCGCAGAGTTCTCAGAGAAGAGAATACTGCCAACAAGAAAAAAAATTAACAAAGACGAGAATCCTGACACAACAGTCCAAAGTGATAACCAAATTTATCTCAAAATAAATGCCTCTCTCACTCAGTATCGTCTTCCGCCTCAATATTTCCTATTTCAGTTTGGTACCGCTAACCCATTTATCAGAGTAAAACGAAAACAAAGGAGTAAGCTGAACGGAAATGAAACGCGCAAGGATCCCAAGCGCTGCTGCAGCGAGTGTTTCGATGCGGAAGCTATTCAAAAGTGCGTTGGATAGCAAACGCGACCGACGAAGAACCGAGGCGTCAGCTATGAGAGGGAGAGACAAAAGGCAGAGAAGCGGGCGCGGGAAAAAAATGTCATTCAAGGAGCCCCAGTCGGCGCAGGCCCGCGTTTCGATAACTCAGCGATTCATCTCGAGAACGAGGAAAAGAGCACATTCAAAAAGCAAACATTACTCATTCAAAAGCCCGTTCGCTGCCACTGCCTATGGCGCGCCGCGCTCGGGCGTCACTGTATACGAAGCTCGGATAGCTGAGTCCGAAATTGGAATTGCTTAAAACGGGACAAAAGATTAAAAAGGACGACGGAGCGTGAAGAAGGGGCAAGGGAGAAGGAAAGGGGTTTAACAGAGGGCGCGCGAGGCCCTCGGCATCGCTCTGTATGGCTGCCAGTATCTACGAATTCGCCAGCAGGAAGTGCGAGTGGCAACGCCTCTGGGGACGCCTGCCGATATTGGACCGCGCCGACGCAGCGAATTTTACGCTGGCAACAGCAGCACCGTATCTGTGTAGTAAGTGCTCTGTTCAAGGCCATTCCCCGTTACCGCTGTCAGAGAGTTCGTGCGGTGCACAAATTTCGCTCTTATTCGCGCTTTGCTTAAGACACTGCATCCGATAGCGGGCCGTTTTCAGCTCGTCATAACTGGTTAAAAAAAAAAAAGAGGCTCGGATGCGAGAACCGTCCTGGGAACTGGCTTTAACTGAGAACGCTGATAAAAGCCAGCTGGTCCTGGCTGCGGAAATGACAAGCTCTCAATAGTAATGCAAGTCGGTTAGAAAAACTTTAACGTTGATATAATGAGTTTAACTTTCGAAAACGACACATGGCCTGTTAAAGAGGCGGTACTGGAAGGCTCCGTATGGATTTCGACCACTTAGGGTTCTTTAACGTGCACTGCAGAAGGGCGTCTTTTGGATTTCGCCTTAACCGAAACGCGGCTGCCGCGGCCGGCGTCGAATCCGCCTCCTCACGGTCAGCAACCGAGTGCGTTAACCACTAAACCTTTGAGGCAAGTATCGAACGGAGGACATGATGTGGTTACGCATCCAAGCCGTGCATCGGCGCACAAATATACCGACTGCTTATGGCGTACCCCGCGGTCTGAAGACAGTGATCGACGTGGGCGTACTGGGCGGATTGCGCAACTTCTGGTTCGATATCTAGAATGAATATTCGGGGCAGCGAATCACTCTTTTTCACTGATCTCGAGTAAAAGATAGGGAAGCTTTCTCTAAAATAAAGCCAAGCAGTGTCCTTGAAGGCAAATGAGGGATGGGATACTATGTGCTCGAAAACGTTTGATTTATTTTCAGGTACTCAGTATCGAAGGGATATTGCAGTAGTAACAAGGAGGTAAATAAACGAGAACAAAACTGAAATACTAATAACTGGAGAATGGTGGCAAGGAACACAAGCTTCTAAAATTTCATATAAGTTTACGGAGCAGACGTTTCCGGGACGGCCATTCTGATGCTGTGCAATGAAGAGAAGGGGCTGTGTTTGTAAGTATTGCTGTCAGAGTAAAGAAGAAAACTGTCAAGGTTCTGAATGCACTCTAGTTCTGGTAACCCTTTCTAGAGGTGCACACATTCAAAACTTTCTATGTCATCAATATTCACAAATACAGTGTACTGTGCATTTTTAAAAGGTTACGATGTAACCTTGATTTTACCGTTTATGTGGCCAATTCACAGGTTAGGCTGTAACCTTGGTCTTTGTCATCACTAGTGAGTAATTCGTCAGTTACAATGTAACCTTCATTTTTTACCGCCACTTATGAGCGATTAACAGGTTACGCTCTATACGCTCTACCTTTCATAATTTACCGCCAGCGGCGGCCCGCGTAACTCACCCGCTCAGACATCTGCCGGCCGCCAGGCGGGAAAGAGACTTATGGCGATTTCCACTGGTTGGGCTGCAGCAGCTTTTCTTGCTCCGCGAAGACGAATTTGAGTTCCACTGGTCGACCTGGACCGACCGCGCGAATTCCGCTGGTCGTTTGGAGCAACTCCGTTCCATACGGAGCGCACCAGGTTGATCCGCCGACCAGCTGCGGATCTCACCGGAACTTTTAGTCGGCGATGTCGTCACTTTGGAACACACATTTGTGATTTTTGGGTTTTTTTAGCACGTGCAGGAATGTCAGCGGGGAACACTGAGCGCTGTTTCGCGCACGCGCGTTTTGCGCGCGTATGTCGTCTTCGTCACCTGCATCATAGTGGTTACAACTCTCAATTATGGCATTGTATTGGGAATCTGCGCTGCCAAGGTGGCGCTGCAATTGTTCCATTCGGTGACTCAAAACTGCTTTCGGCAGCCGCTTGGGCCGCTGCAAACGCGAGAACACATTCCGCGCGATTAGATACCCGCGTTTGGATGACACCATTCATTGCGTAGCTTCTCTCAGCGTAGCCCAGATAGCTGACGCACGGCACGTGCGACTTCGACAGAGCGCGGAGGCTCACAAGCGCCTGAAGGTGGCGCGGAAAAGTGCAAATAGTACTACCCAAAACTGCTTGCTTTTCTCGCTAGGCAGTGTGTTATGGCGCTGCAATCGGCACCGCAAACTTCAGCGCAAGTTCCCCCAGAATAGCAATAGCCCTCGCGTTGTCTGACGAGAGCTCGTTGGAATCTGCGTCCGCGCACTCGGACAGCAGCAGCGACAACGAAAAGTACTTCTTCGAAGCATTTTTTGAGGGACATTTTGCAGAATCCTCTGCGAAGGGCAATTTCCTCGTTGTAAATTTCCCCGTAAGCACTCTGCAGACATACGATATATATTCATTTATGAACTTACCTACAGCATAACTGTGTTCCTCATTGCCGAAGAAGGATGGACGAGAAGAGAAGACACAGACAAGCGCTGACTCGCAACTAATGTTTTTATTAAGAAGAACATACATTTTATATTCCAAAAACACGTGACATATCAGGCACATAGCTATTGCATTGGCACTTTTCAATGGTTACCTCGTTAAAATCAATGGTTACATCATGAATTATCTAAAAAAGAAACCTCCTTATCAACAAGAATCAAGGAAGGCTGGCTCACACACTCCACTTGACTTTTCCGAATGAAATATCCCTCCATTATTTCCCTGGTTGTTTTTTCTCTATGGCGAAACAAAATCTTTGTTTTTGGTGACCAGGGGCGGCATTTTTTCTTTTTCATTGCCTACGAGGTTCCTCAAAATGCGGTGCACCTCAGGTGTAACATGAACAAAACGACTGGTAGGTTCCATCGCAAAAGAAGTGCCTGCCTGCTTACGCGTCTGCTTACGTCTGCTTACGTCTGCTTACTCGTCTTTTGGCGCCAGAATTGCCAGACCTCAACTTCCGGAACCAGGACTTCCGCTGCGCGCTCTACATGTTGCGCTGGTCGACAACGGTCACTGTGCTCCGAGGCGGTTTGGGGCGCTCTTTTGCGATTCGAGCGCCTTGCTTCGGATCCACCAGTGGAATTCGCCATTAGTTGTGATGTTCGATATTGCCTTCGGGCTCGGTGGCTGCAGTTGAGGTTTCTGTTCGCCGCCGAACCTCTCAGCATGTTTTTATTGGCGCGCGCGGGGAAAAGCATTGAGTCGCGCTGTGCATGTTACCGTCCGTTTGGCTTCAGAAGGCGGCCATCCAGAGAAACTTTATTTGGTTTGGATGCGCACTAGCTTCTTGTAAAACAAAGTATACGTTAGGGTCAACATAAACAAAATGAAGAAATAGTGCTCATGGCATTCTCGCCAACTTGCCAAAACGTGTAGTTTTTTTTATAACTGCTATTATCCTTTCATTCTGTATTGCACTATTTATTTCATTAAACTATGTTGATTGTAGCACTGGTGCAGTCTGCAATATTTTCCTAAGCTCTACAAAAAGATAAATTAGCTCTAGTTTTTGCAACATTCAAGCTTGTGATTTTATCATAAGGGCGTTAGGGTCAAAAATTGTAATTAGCTTATTTTCAGAAATAAGCGCGGAGTCGATGAAATATATCTATTTTATTCCCATCCGCTCAGCAATCACTGAGGGCACAGCAAAACTGAGTATAGATACTGCGCTTCAGAAGGAAGAAAACGTATGAGACGCGATAAGATAATGGTGCAGGAAGAGCCGCACAATGAACTTTATGCTGGAAACTAATGGAAAAAACGCACCTTTTTGACTTCCTTTCTTCCTCAGCCCTGCGGGCACAGGTTTAAATACCAGGCTAACTGCCTCCAGTAACAACAGTGTCGTAAAATGCGACTTATAACGCTCCAGTTATTAGGATTCTTGTTATAGCAGACCAGCTAAAAATATACTTTAAAAGACTACCGCATACAAGCAAATATTGATATGATCATTTTATGTCAATTTCGACATAAGCAGCAGTGTAGGCGATAGATTTTATTATTGTTTATTGGTATCAAACAGCAACATACAGAAATGCGTGGTTATAACATGAAGTCAAAGCAGAAGAGTTTACTACTCAGTGAATTAATCGCTTAGTTACGCACTGCAATGCGCAGTTGTTTAGCGCATCACACTCAGCGAGCATGCGCAGGCTGATCAGTTAGGCAGGTCGATTTATGCAACACAAGAAACGAAAAACAAAGAATCCGCTTGATTACACTGTGATACGATGCACTCTGAATTGCTGTGCAAGAAAAGTCGAGACGGTATGTAAATAATCCGTATGAGATACGGCCGTAGTCAGAGGCTGGTGGGTCTCTCCTGAGCTTATATAACTGCACGACTTTAAAAAAAAATAAGTGTCTACTCGTAGGATAAGTATCAGCCGACACGAGTGGGTGCCTACCTCAACAAGAAAATGCGCCTCGCCAACCAGAATCATCCAACCGTGAAGACCTCGAGCCTAATTTAGAAACGTACAACAGCAATACGTCGCATTAAAATGCGTTACTCACTTATCGACGCCGCACTGTCGGAATGAATCCTCAGCCAAATATACTCAGAATGCACTGCATCAACGTAGTTCTAGCAGTTTGGGGCTTCGGAGCCGTGCCCACACATGTAGTACCTCACAGCGATAAGACCGCGGTTAAAACCGAGTCGCGGGACAAAAGGAATGCATGGTGCAACGCCGGAGGAAAGAATCCGTCAGCTTCGGGCGCTGCATAAGCAATGGCGAAACGTCAAAAATACCAAGAATCGGGGAAAAATAGACGGGTTCCACATTTTGACTTCTCTGATGAGCGCTACATGCTGGGAACAGAGTTCGAACGTACGCTGGTGGGCATGGAGAAACAATCTTTTTCTTGCATTTTTTTCATGATGGAATGGGCGGGCTCCCTGTGTAGCGTGGTATGTAGATGGCATAGGAGAGAAAAAAATGTTTCTGCCTTTCTTTAAAACGCCAGCCTTCCCGGTTACAAGTTGCCGTAAACCGACCGTCTCACTTTGTAACTTACAAGCAATGCGATGACAAGTTTGCTCAAGAAATGCAGAGCTAATCTTTCTGAATGAACTTCGCCCGCATTCAGGCGCTGCACTATTTACACCAGCCGCGATACAAACAGCTTTAAACGTTGCTAGTATTAGAATGCACCCTTTGCGGTGAAACCATTTTTTAAACTTCAAATAACCATTTAGTAATTCGAAGCAAAGAGGATGAGTCAATGTTCGCAATACTTTCAGCCACCTCAGGAGGCGGAGGTATCACAAAATTGTTGGCGACATAATAGTGTGTAATGAATGAGAAAGAAAAAGTTGAAAGGAGATCACGATAGCCGGTAATGCGAAATTTGAGCGAAGCTTTTCACACGCCACCTGGCACCGCTGGCTGGTTTCACATAGCTACTGCCTGCCAACACACCATCTGTCACACGCCGTAACACGCCACCTGCAACACGCCACCTGTCACGTGGCGTGTTACGTGGCCGACGACTACGACGCGGAACGTAGGAACGGGCGCCTAACAACAACAACAAGAGCTGCGCTCTAAAAAATCTTAAATTTTTTCGGAATGAACTGGTCAACTTCCTTGCGAATTTCCTTATATATTTTGTATTGTATTACTTGACGGGGTTTCGGATCTCTAAACACTGATCAAGATTTACGCGGACGAGCTGTTTGTATCTTAAAAGCTTCATTCTTTTGAAGCCATACCTATGTTTCTGTGGTGTTTAGAAGCACTGCTGCTAGTGACATCGACGTGTGTTGACTTTGATGAGACACGCGGGAAGACCAAGGTATTTGTAATAACGCTTATTTAGGCTCGGCTTATTTAGGGGGAAATGCTTGGGAATCGGTCGTTCACCACGCCATGAGAAGTCGAAAATACATTGTGCCATGGCGGTCTTTGCCCATAGATGCCCTCGTGCCATAAAAATACATATTCATCATCATCATTTGTAATAACGCAGATTTTGTAAACTCTCTCCTTGAAAAAAGTTCGTGTAGCGAAATGGAGGGAGTCTGTAGAGAACTGCATAGAAAGAATCCTAGGAAAGTAAACGATAGTTTGCCATTACTTGCGCTACCTAGAGCAACTTTCCGAAAGAGCCGTTGAGCAGCTCTTTAGCAGATGGTGTGATAAAGTGGTATCCTTTACGGACATGCGTGTAAAGGGGAATTTTAGTAAAAACACAGTGCGTTAAATTATTTCAATCTAACAAAAAACGGACCAGGAACGGAGATTTACGGGATGCTGGATTGACCAACTACAGGGGAACAAAGGGTGCCCAGCTTTTCTCGACATCAACTTGTGCCATCAGACGGCCGCCAATAGCGTACACTGTGTAACTGAATCGGGAATTTTTAATTTCGAAATCGAGGGAAAATAAAGGCTTCCTTGCAATGGTGGGCGATGATGCTGATACTAGGGCCTTACTCTTTTTATGTGTTGCAGAATATAACAAAATGCTTCCTGAAGCTGGCACCGAAGACATTTGATCCTCATGGGAAATCAATGGCATGTACCGAAAGTTCAAAGTTCCCGCGGCAATTTTTTATCCTCAGCGCAGTGTAGCACGTGATGTAGGAGACATCAACTAAAAACGCTTGTCTAGATTTTATGTGCTTGGGTCAACCGAATGGACGAACTGAAAAAAGAAAAGCCACCACCGTCTGCAAGGCGTTGAAGTAACGAGCGTTAGCTGTTTGGTTTACTAGACGAAAAAAGCGAAGAACGTGCCCGTTGTCCAGTTATAACCCCCCCCCCCCCCAATTATACGTCCCCAACGGAACTTGCTTCATTTGGGTGGTCAAGGTGAGCCTAGAATTTGGCTTGCGGTGCGATATGGTAACGCTTCAATTAGTAACTGCATGTATACAATGTTTACCTATTATTTAACTGTTTTTTTTCTGTACCGCAACTGATAGGGTATTATTTGGCTACCAAATTCGGTATACAAGTGTTCCCGGATGGGCGCCCGCAGTTATCGAAGTATATATAGCGGAACGAAGTGGCGGAAAGAAGCAGAAAAAGGAAAGAGCAGGCCCGTGCTTGTTCCTTTTCCTACTTTCAGCAACATCAGTCAGTCAGTATACGTTTGATACCTGATATCCGATATCCTTGAACCCAGGATATTAAACTTATTTTTGGAATATGGCGGAGTGCTTTGCTTGGAAGCACTCTGGCACTGGCCGGTCCGGGGCATATTAGCGGCCGCCTTTTCTTTCTATCTTTGCTCTCCTACCCTTTAACTCTCCTACTTTCATCACGGCCTGAGCCTGTAGGCAGGCCCGTGCACTTTCTTTTTTTCCTATCAGCAACAACAGCAGCGAACGTATACATATTGTTACGGTGTGGGATGCCACGGGGTGGCCACGGGCCCGCCCAGAGAAATATAGCAGCAGTACGGAGGAGAGCCAGCGAAGCACGACCGGCGGCGGCCAAGCTTTCTCGTTCTATCTCCCTCATGCTAGAGCCGCGCGCCCGCCGCTCGCGCTCGCTCTCCGCCTCTTCTTTTATTCCCGTATCACCTTTCCACCGGGGGGGGGGGGGGGGGGGGGGGGGGGGCGGAGAAGTCAGGCCGTGCTTTGATGCAGGGTTTCCTGGGGCGATGCAATGTGGGCTCGCAGATAGGAAACGGTCACACTCTTCGTTGAATTCGAAGTGTGTGAGCTGGGCGAAGGTGTCTGCAGTCGCCGAAGAAGGTCCCACACCGGTTAGGCTAACTTCAGGGAGTTTTATGCATATTGAGCGGCGATCCGTTTATGGGACTGCATTGCGTGGGGAAGGCATGGAGCCAGGAGGCGACGACGGCACTGAGGAGGACCCGGTAGCTAAGTCGGAGTCACCGCAGGCGCCGTAGACATATCGCTTCATGTTTGAAACATGCTCTGGGAAAATGTGGTGCACACCGCATGGTCGATGCTCTGGCAGGTCTTCGAGGCGGTATGTCACGGGGCCGAGTCGGGCAACGACACGGTAAGGGCCGCGGTATCGGGGCAAGAGCTTTGCGGCACGGCCAGTCGCACGGATGGTGCGGCGAACGAGAACCAAGTCACCGGGCCGGAAGGGGGGATGTGGTGGTGCTGCCGCGTTGGCCGCTTGCACACGCGCGTGAGCCGTGAGGAGGTTGCGCTGGGCGTCGAGGCGGGCGGAATGAAGTCGTTGAGCAGATTCAGTTGGTGACGCAGTAGGATGGGGAAGGCCCAACTGCGCGTCGAGAGGGATGGAGGGCGTTCTGCCATAGACGACTGAGAACGGCGTCACATGCGTTGTTTCTTGCGCTGGAGTGTTGACTGCAAAAGCTGCAGCAGAAACAAAACGATCCCAGTTTGTGTGGGACGGAGCGACGTAGGATGCGAGTATATCCGTGAGGGTACGGTTAACACGCTCCACGAGGCCATTGCACTGCGGATGATTGACGGATGTAGTGGAATACGCAATGCCGAAGGAGCGGAGGGCTCGCTCGAATTCATGGGACATAAAGCAGCTCCCACGGTCCGTGATGAGGCGCCGGGGAACACCGTGCCGAAGAACGAGATGCTGTTCCACAAACGCGACGGCATGAGCGGACGACGTGTCTGGAACGGGCAGTGCTTCGACCCACTTGGAGAAGTAGTCGATCGCAAACAGAACATACCGGTTGCCGGCACGCGTCTTCGGAAACGGGCCCAAATGATCCAGTCCAACCAGCTCGAAAAGTGAACTTGGTGGCGAAAAAGCCTGCGGGGGTGGCTTGGTTACACCCGTGGACGGTTTTCTGTACTGGCATGTCTGGCAGGACGCCACGTGTTCCTTGACATCTCTGGACATATTAGGCCACCAAAACCGCTCCGACACTCGTGCGTAGGTCTTGCCGCGACCAAGGTGACCAGCCGTGGGAGCGTCGTGTAAGCCGCGCAAGATTTGCGACCGCAGTGTTGCCGGCACAACTGGCAACCAGACGGGTGGTCGACCACGGAGCCGCTTCATATGACACAAGAGGTCGTCCTTCATTCGATAGACCCGGCGTAGTTGGCGGAGGCCTGCGCCGGCGGCGGTGCCAAGGGAGTGGATTATGGCAGCAATGGCGGGATCTTGCGTTTGTGCAGTCCTCAGGTCCGTCAAAGCCGTCACGGAACAAGGGTGGCGAGAAAGGAAATCGGCATCTTGATGGGCAGAGCCGCGCCGATGCACTATTGTGAAATTGTACTCTTGAAGTTGCAGGGACCAGCGTGCAATCTCGGCATTCAAATGTTTGGTGGACTGCAGCCAAGTGAGAGCGCTATTGTCCGTGACTATGGTGAAGTGACAGCCGTACAGGTAGGGACGGAACTTCGCGACGGCCCAGACAACGGCGAGGCACTCGAGTTCTGATGAGTGGCGGCGGCGCTCAACGTCGGAAAGCTGGCGGCTGGCATAAGCTAGGACTTTGTGGTCACCAGACTCGTCTTCTTGCAGGAGGACAGCGCCGAGCCCATCTTGGCTGGCATCCGTGTGGAGGACCATGGGGGCCGATTCGTCGTAATGGGCCAATGTAGGAGGCTCGAGGAGGGCGTGCTTGACGTCAAGAAACGCGAGCTGTTGGGCCTGCGTCCAACTCCACGGTGCATTCTTCTTCAGCAGGGCGGTCAATGGAGCGCTGCGCTTGGCAAAGTCCGGAATGAAACGACGGAAATACGAAGCAAATCCAAGGAAACTTTTGAGCTCCTTGGCGGTGGTGGGAGCTTCGTAAGCTGTAAGCGCTTTTAGCTTTTCAGGGTCGGGACGGATGCCATGCCGGCTCACAACGTGACCCAAGTACGTCACCTCCGCGAAACCGAAGAAACATTTTTTTGGTTTTAGGCGAAGCCCAGCAGAGGTAAGGGCTTCGAGGACGAGTTTGAGGCGTCTCTGGTGTTCTTCAAATGTAGCCGCGTAGACAATTACGTCATCCAGGTAGACCAATGCCATAGTCCACTTCAAATGGCCTAAGACTCGGTCCATGAGACGCTGGAAGGTGGCTGGAGCGTTCGAGAGACCGAAGGGCATACGGTTGAACTGGTAAAGGCCGTCGGGAGTCACGAAAGCCGTCTTTTCCGCATCATCGGGGTGAACAGGCACCTGCCAGTAGCCCGAGAGCAGATCGAGCGTGGAAAAATAACGGGCCCCCTTCAGGCGGTCAAGCGCATCGTCGAGGCGAGGCAGCGGGTACACGTCGCAATTAGTAATAGCATTTAGCTTCCGATAGTCAACGCAGAAGCGGAGTGTTCCATCCTTCTTGCGCACAAGGACGACAGGGGAGGACCAAGGGCTACAAGAAGGGGCAATGATTCCCTGGTCAAGCATGTCGCACACGTGCTGCTGGATGACTCTCCGTTCGGCTGGCGCTACACGGCGAGGTTGGTGATGAACGGGCCCGCGGTTTTCGGTGTTGATCCGGTGTTGAGCCCAGGAAGTGCACCCGAGTTCACCGGCGCTGAGAGCAAGGCAACTGCGATGCTCGAGCAGCAGGGTCTTCAGAGAGGCGAGCTCCGCGCAGGTCAGGCTGGGTCCAAAGTTAAATTCTTCCCATGATAGGATCGCCGGCGCTGGAGGGTGGCGAGGCGGGGCTTCAGGTTGCAGAGACGCCACTGGTGACCCGGGGTCCAAAACTGAGGCTGTACCCAATTGCGTGCCGGGAGTCAGCGCGAGAGGTGCGCTGCTGATGTTGAGTATAAATACGTGGGCCTCTCCTTTGAGCACAGGCAGAAGGCTTCGAGGGGAGGTCATCTGACGGGCTGGAGCTGAACACCGGATGGGTTCGAACAGCACGTCTGCTGTGACCGGACTGTCAAGCTTGGCATACACCCACGTTGCCGTGCCCGGTGGCAGGGTCACGGCGGACGCCACAGTCACGGTAGTGACGTCGAACGGCTTGACTCGACACGGCCACTTCGTCGCGAGGTCACGAAGAGATGCTGAGGCACGCTTGGTCGCCGACACCAGGGACTGCCACAGGGCGACACCGAGGCTGGAAACCCGGCTAAGCCAGCCCGGCCCACAGAGAGTTTGGCTCGCCCGTGGTTTGGTTCTAGTAAAATTAAGGACGACTCCGGCTTGCTGGCACCACCCGCACCCGAGGACCACTGGCCAAATAGGGCTGTCTGCGACAACAAACTCGGTGGAGATGGTATTTCCGAGTGCTGTCAGGTTGACGACGACACGTCCGACTTGTTCCACAGGGGTGCCGTTAAAAGCTGAGAGCCGGGTTTTGGCGGCTGGCAGAAGCAGGTGGGGCGCGTTAGCAACAAACGATTTGTGCAGTACATTGACAGCCGCTCCAGTGTCAACCAAGGCCTTTACGTGCCGGTAAAGCAGGGCGACGTCGACGAGCACGTAAGGAGCATCAGTGGTAATCGGAGCCGACGAAAGGAGGGGACGCGGAGAACGAAGGAGTGTGGGGACGGACTTTTGTTCGGCGGAACGGTGCCCCCGGAGTTCCGCCAAATCGTTTCCCGACGTTGGAGGGCCGGCACAGTCCCTCGCGTAGTGTCCCCGCAGGCCGCAGCGGAAGCAGGTCATGCGGACGTCGTTACGCAGGCGTCGGATAGAGGCCGCAGTTGGGGCTGCGGACCGAGGAGCCTGCACCCGGACGCTGCGCTCGGCAGACGGTGGCGACCCCCGCGTGGCCAGCAAAGTCAATTCCGCCTCGATGGCGAGCGCCATGGCGGCGCGGACGGAATCAGGACGGCCAGAGCGGACCAAGCGCTGCATCTCGGGGAGTCGGATGGCGTCGACAAACGCCTCGGTGCCGACCAGGGCCACGGCGTTCTGAGGCGCTCCCGGCAGCGACTGCAGAGCCAGGCGCTCAATGGCGGCGGCGAGGTCCTGGTACGTCTCCCCGGGCTCTTGACGGCGGGCTCGCAGGCGGTGGTACTGCACACGGGGTTGACCTGAGGCACCATAGTGGTCGGCGAGGAGGCCCGCCAGAACAGTGTAAGAGCCCAGCTGGTCGGGCGGCACGTTCTGCAGCAGCTCGGTGGCGTGGCCCCTCAGTTTTGCAACGAGCATCCATGCCTTCATTTGCTCGTCCCAGCCTCTCGCCGCCGCAATACCGTCCAGCTGGATGCGGTAAGCATCCCACGAGATGGTGCCGTCAAATGTGGGCAATTCCACAACGTCCAACGAACACTGCGGCGACGACGCACCCGCGCCGAGCACGCCATTGGCGGCCACGACCGCAGGCCCAGCGACGGCAGAGCCGTAAACAGCGGCGGCGAGGACGCCCAAAGGCACCTGACCTGTGCTCGGCTCGGCTGGCACCAGGCGACGGAGTTCGCGCCGGAGAGCTTCCATCTCCCCAGCCTGGGCAGTCAGACGGGCCTCCCATGCGTCCATCCGTTGGGTGACTGTATCCAGGAGGCGCTCAACACCGGCGTCCGGCTGCTGCGAAGAGCCGAGCCTCTCCGAGCGCCTAGGCCTAGCGGCGCCGGCCGCCGCGTCGTCGGCGCTATCGGCTGGTGGTGGACTCCTGTCGTCTGGCACGTCGGGTGCTTGATTCTGGGAGCGGGGTGAGCGGCATGATCCCACTTCTGACACCAAAATGTTACGGTGTGGGATGCCACGGGGTGGCCACGGGCCCGCCCAGAGAAATATAGCAGCAGTACGGAGGAGAGCCAGCGAAGCAGGACCGGCGGCGGCCAAGCTTTCTCGTTCTATCTCCCTCGTGCTAGAGCCGCGCGCCCGCCGCTCGCGCTCGCTCTCCGCCTCTTCTTTTATTCCCGTATCAATATATAGCGGTCCCGTAACGGGATAGTTTTACCACCCGTCGTTTTAGGATATTTTTTGGTGAGGGGGGTGGAAGGAATGACAGGACACAACCAATTTGAATAGCCGCCATCTTGAATTCAAGAAACCGAAACTATGCCGCCATTTCGTCCCCTGACGTGATACTCACATAGTTACACCTCTATCCACCATATTGAACCATGGCGTCACCACTGGCACGCGCCAGGTGGTTGTTTCTACACTGCTATTTTAGATTGCGCTACGAGTGTGAGATGCGAGATGCGCTGTTTTCTAGTTGCAGCCACAGATGGCGCTTTGATCTCAGTGTGGTGCGGAGAGGAGGACGAAACGGCTGAACACTTTATACTTGTCTGTAAAGGGCTTCACCCTACAGTGGAAAGCAGCTGGGCTGATTTATCCAAGGCATTGGGGTTTAAGGACGGTGAAGGGAAAGTAGATTTTAAGCGGGTAGAAGTAACCAAGCGAAGGTTATCTGATTGGTGGCTAATCAAGAGAAGAGTAAAATTTCATAAGTCATGGCTAGGTGGCTTGAGCCCCCGCCCGATTTAAAGGATTCAGCCGTATCCATCCATCCATCCATCCATCCATCCATCCATCCATCCATCCATCCATCCATCCATCCATCCATCCATCCATCCATCCATCCATCCATCCATCCATCCATCCATCCATCCATCCATCCATCCATCCATCCATCCATCCATCCATCTATCCATCCATCTATCCATCCATCCATCCATCGGTAGGATGCCTCATGAAATCTCGAAACGTAATGAGTAGTTGCTGCAACAGATTGCGCTGTGGTGAAGGGTAGTAGCAGACCCCACGAAATCTCGAAACGTGATGAGTAAGAGCTCACGCTCTTAAAACTGAAAACTGAACTGAGGAACAAGGTATTAGAATAGGCTGCTGGGTTTGATGGTGATTTTAGAACGAGTGACTCTGTCGAAATCTTAGGAGAAGTGGACAGATCTGTCATTGTTTTGTTCGGCTTAATATGCTGGCGCGAACTCAATTGTGGAGTCGATATGAAATCCTCAACAGAAATAAAATCGGTATTATCGCGCGACGTTTTCCAAGAATCGGCAACTGCAATCATAATGAAGTTCGAACAAACATAGCTCCATGTCCGGCTTCTCTCATGACTTCGGTAGCGTTAGTTATCATCACTGGAGACGGCCCGGGCGCCGATGGTATCGAACGCTGCTTCACCTTCGTTCTGTATCCGATGCCTGTTTAGTATTAGGCGCATTCTCACCAATGATACGAATACAGAGTCTAGTAGAATTGTACTCATTAATTTTCATCCCGTAGGTGGCGCTGGGACAGCCGCAAAACTTTCAAGTGTCTCCTTTAGGTGTAGCCCATCTGGCGCCTGTTATTGTGGCAGCGTTTTAACGCTGTAGCACTACTATTTACATTGACGAAAAAAACCCAATATGTGAAGCTTGCTGTGTGGCAGGCTGCCCACCTTCCAACCGTGTTGTAGCCAACCTGCCAGGAGTGCATATATATACATGCTGCCGCCCATAGCAGGTGGCAGTTCATTTCAGTTCATGATTTGTCGGAGAGGAACTTGGCTGTGGCGCATTGCTTAACCGATGCACCACTGTGCGAGAATGGTATGAGGACTCCCAGCGACCTATGCATGTAGAGAATGATGAATTCCGTATATATGGCCATTCGCGTCATATCGCGTCATATCCTTGCGGCAGAGTTGAAGCCACGATTTTGCTTGTTTTTATGTCAAGCCTGCCAGACCTTGAAAACAGCTCGTCTTACCGAAACCGAGGTGAAAACCAAAGTGCTAGTGCACGCAATCTCACTTTCTCTAACGACGCTAAATCGTCGATCATTTTTTTTTCTATACTTTCGCCACAAGGTACAGGAAAAACACGATTGCTCAGCATCAGGGGCCCTGTTTCGACTCACGCATTGTTCGTGGGCCACTTCATGCCGGACGGGGTTTGTACGCAAGTTGGGACGTCACCCGAGTATTAACTAAATATAGATGGGCTTGTGCAGGACACTCATTAGAGCACAAAATTCTCGAGTTATAGTCTTATTGACGCTTTCAGTCGCTGCCCTGCGGTGCGGCGAACGGGTTCGTCTTTTGCCCTTGGTGCCCTTTTCCTGGCGGATTCACGTCCCTCAGCTGGCAGCTCAACTTTCATAACCAAACGCACTTTTTGCTGCTGCATGCAAGGTAGGGAGGAAGGGGGGGGGGGGGGGGGGATGGCAGCGAGACTTGCTGCATATTTTGTTAAAAATTTTATTGTTTTTGTTTGCCGTGATTTATTAAGACAGAGTGCACTTTGCAGTACTCTTGTTGCTATACATCACCTGTGTATGCTAAGGTTTTAAATCCTAGCTATGTAACAATATTTATAGGAGAGACTGTTGAACCGCTGAGGCGCATAGGTGATTCATGTTTGCGAGATAAAACGCGGCAGAAACAGCGGCGGTGGATATGGTCGGACAGTGAAGTATTTTGAGAAATGTGTCTAATATTAACGCGGCAATAGAAGACAATTTTAGCGGCATGCCCACTGTCACTTATTTTCCGGCAAAAAAGATCCGCGATTTTTATGATTCTTTTAAACCACGTGCTCACCTACATGGGTAACCGCTAAACAGTGTAGTTAACGAATAATGTCCTTAAAAGAACTCTGTGTTCCAGAACCGCGAACCAAATCGTTCTACTTTCTTTGTAGGTAAGGACAAGACCATTTTTTCATTTCTTTTACGTTTCCCTTAAGGCCGCGAGGTTTAAAAGTTAAAATAGAAGCAAGTGCTGAACAGTTATAAGTGCCAAAGCGAAGGTTACCTCTGAGGTTCAAGATTGCCGCACTTGCTTCAGCGAGCGTACTTCACTACCACATGCGTGCTCAACGAAAAGCTCAGACACGTACACTTCGAACAAAAATTGTTCCAACACACGTGCCTGTTCATTTTCTTCCCCTTCAAGTTAATACTTTTAGCTTGTTCTTTTACCCTCACCTCAAGAGAGACAAGGGAAAAACTTCCTTACATTTTTCTCCAAAGCAGTTTGCTTTTATCGCTGTCTTTATGCGTGAAGATTTTGTACTTTGCTGCGTGGTCCTGGCAACCTTTTCTGCAGTCGTTATGAAAAATGAACGAAGCTCTTCAGACCTTGCGCCGATGAGGAAAGGCAACGTGAGGCAATGGACATCGAGAACATGATTTCTTAACTGACTCCAAAGCACGCGAACTTAACATTATGCGAAGAAGAAATCCGGGCATTGAGCTCACGCCACTTCTTTCTACATTCTGCCTCAGTATAAAGATTACTTAAAAAGAGCGTCTAGCACAGCTGTCTATAAGTTGTCCCTTGCTTTTTTTTATTATTATTTTGATTCAGTAGTATTTCTCAACTGACTCCGTCTAAGGTCCACACTGTTGCTGGGAGCCGCAAAGAAAGCTTGCGCCCATCTAAAATGCCCAAAGGTCAAGTCTAACACGCCTATTCTACGGCATTGATAACGTGGCCCGCCGCGGTGGCTCAGTGGTTAGGGCGCTCGACTACTGATCCGGAGTTCCCGGGTTCGAACCCGACCGCGGCGGCTGCGTTTTTATGGAGGAAAAACGCTAAGGCGCCCGTGTGCTGTGCGATGTCAGTGCACGTTAAAGATCCCCAGGTGGTCGAAATTATTCCGGAGCCCTCCACTACGGCACCTAATTCTTCCTTTCTTCTTTCACTCCCTCTCTTATCCCTTCCCTTACGGCGCGGTTCAGGTGTCCAACGATATATGAGACAGATACTGCGCCATTTCCTTTCCCCAAAAAAACCAATTATTATTATTGATAACGTGGGACGGCAAGGAGCTAAATAAACCAGCTTAATGACATGCCTAATGCCGTCTGCCTGCAGTAACTCAGTGTTGAACTTATAAGAGACCATTACATGCAAGAATCCCGAGAGACCGGATGATGTAACCGTTTTTGCTTGCGAAAAACAGAATGAAATGGCATAAAAAATAACTAGAAAGGAACGAACTATAAATTAAAGTGATATATCTAGTTTGCACGTGCCATAATTAATTAACGATCTTTACGCCCAGCTTAACCCCGTCGCCGAAGTCTCCACAAGACGGAAATGCATCTTTTTAACTCTCTTCGAGCGACCCAACGCGACCTCGTGATCCACGCGTCCGATTCCAATTCCTATCCTGGCGCGCTGATTAATGTCCGCCAGGACCGAATCCGTGGACGCAGGGATCTGCCGGAGGCCGCAGTCCAATTCATCACGCTTGTCAGAAATTGAGAAAAATGGGGACCCTCCTTGGTGGAGCCATTAATTCGTGGCTGTTGCAAAGAGCACTCTGCCCGCCAGGGCAAGGGCCGATGTAGCACCATGAAAAGGTGCTTCTCCCTAGAGAGTGCCGGCGAGTATCGTGCACAAAAAAAGAAAAAAGAAAGGAAAGGTAAAACGTGGTAAAACGGTGTCTAGTATGAGAATATGAGAGCTCTTATGCATTATATTTTTGTTTGTTCAAAACGTTCTGAGGAAAGATGCATTAAATATTATGAATAGGTTTTAGGCTTTTGGAAGGAATCTAAGGGAAAGTTGAAGCGGAGATGAAGGTTACGAAAAATTAAAGAAAGAGCCGCTCAAATGAACAAAAAAACATGACGTCTTCCATTTTTCAAGGTTCCAAAGTAAGCAGGAAATAATTCGTACTTGGACAGTTTTGCGCGCATCAAGCGAACCCTGAAGCAGTCATTGAAGTGACCAACTGACGTTTCTACAAGTGACTTTATCTGCTCGCACTCCATTAGAGAATAGTACAAAATACCAGCGCTTTCTTCTGTTCAGCTTTTGCAACAGAAACGTTTTCCACAGAATCTTATGCGCACTTTTGCGCCCGCGTCGGTCGGCAGAACAAACAGATGCCGCGCACGCAGACTCGATTGTTGGTGTAAACCAGTTTCGTACGAGAGGCGGTCGTGGACTGTTACTGCATAGGTCACCGGTGGACAAGAAGAGTACATTTTAAGAGCACTGCTAGAAAATAATATTTTATGGCTGAAGTACCGCCATGAAAGATCAACAGAACGCAGCAAGGATGCAAGACAGTCGTCATAACGGTTGCATGAGCGCCAAAGCATTCGACTTTGATGCGTTATCGCCCCAAGAAGTGGAAATAATAAATAAACAAATTAACTGATTATGTTCCTGCGAGTCAGCTAGGGTATTCATAAAATGAGAACAGTTTTTCAAGGCTATCTCATGCCCTAAAGCAAGAAACCTGTTCTGTTCCGCAGAAATTTCTCCGAAGGCTTCTGAAGGTAAACTTAACAGAAAAAAATCAACGCAGCAATATGTTGCAAAATGTTTTCGTTGCAGAGAGGACGCTTGATAAGATCAGTAGCTTGCTTCCACTGTGGTTTATATATTCCAGGAAAGGAAAAACATCCTAGGAGTCAGCGAGAGTTACAAATGGTTTTACAAACTTTTCCATGCAAGCCTCTGGAACTTTTTCTCCTTTCTTCTTCTGTGCACAGACTTCTGATATAACCACACACGCTCTCGAATACGGGCTGCGTGAATCATAGATCGAGATACCGCAATGTGCGCTTCACAGACTGATAAAAATGACGCTCTACATTTGTTTCTCTGGCCATGAAGAGACAAGAAGTGCCTTTGCGCGTGCGTATTATTACACAGCGCCTTTTTGAACTGGCTACAATCCAGCGATTGCATACTTTTCTGTGGAACAGAATTCAGTGCGCTCTTAAGTGCCAGACATAATCTGCATTACACTTGGGAGCCGCACAAATATGATGATAAAAATTGACAGGAGGTCAAAAAGTATGGTGCTGTCTTCTTGCGCCAACAGTATGATTTTCGTTTCGTCCTTTCAAATTCGCTTTTTACATGCGACATTCAACTGCATTTCTACGACTGCATTGCTCGCTCCCTACGAGAAGTCACTGTGCAGCGCACCTCATCCTGTCTTTTTTTTCTACCCCTGGGCCCTTTCACTCGATTGTAGGCGGCGGCTCCGACGCGAGCGCTGCACTCAACAACTTTTCTTGGCAGGAAGACTGCTGAGACAAAATGCACCCTCTAATTCTACGCAGTGAAATGTAGTCCCAGGTTGGAGTTGCGAGTTGTATCTTAAAGTACGATGTATTGGTAATGCTTATCATTTAAAGGGACACTGAGCTGAAACTGAAATCGGCTTGTATCGATAGAATGCTATCGCCTAAACTCAAAAACACCACATTTTCTGAAACCAAAGGTAAGGTAGAAAAGTTTCGTTTATGGGGGTTTGACGTCCCAAAGCATCTCAGGCTATGAAGGATGCCGTAGTGAAGCTATCCGGAAATTTCTACTACCTTTGGTTCTTTAACGTGCACTGACATCACACAGTACACGAGCCTTTAGGATTTCACCTTCATCGAAATTCGACCGCCGCAGCCGGGATCGAACCCGCGTCTTTCGGGTCAGCAGCCGAGCGCCATAACCACAGAGCCACCGCGGTGTAAGGTAGAAAAGAGCAAAAACTAAAACACAGGTATCGCGGCCACAGGCTAATCTCACAAGTTCAAGCGTGATGATGACTCAAGGACCTGACCTACCGACCCCACCGACCCGAGACGCCGCTTACATCTGAAGACACCATTCTCCTGCCCAGGCCGTTCGGCGCGTCCTGGGCTCTCGACCGTCGGCTCCTGGCGACCTTCTGTCCGGAAGCGTCGTGGACCATGATTCATTCAGCCACCTCATTCATCGTGGCGGCCAGCACCTCACCACTCTTTCGTTCCTATCCAACCATCCTCCGTAACCACTCCGCAACCAGCCCGTAACCCCTCCGCGCGTCTTTTTGTCACCGATCGGGACGATCGCTCGTTGGCCCCGGGTAGTGTGACGAAGAAGACGACGAACTATGCAGTGGAGCGGCCAGAGGCGCTCGCGCTAGGCCAGCGGTCATTAAAATAACCTCATTGGCATCGGTCATCGCGTCTCTTTCTTCGGGTGGCCCCCACGTAAAAATATTAGAGTGAAAATCAAATATAAAGGGCTAAATAAAATGGAGGAGGTGAATATAAAAAGATGTTTACCACAGGAGCCCACCTGGTCGCCACTATTGATGATTCATATTACAACGATAAAGGCTTGCTATAGGTGAAAGAGTTGAGCTTATTTTATTTAGCCTATTGCCGACAAGGAGTAACAATACGCTCATGTGTTAAAGGATTTTGGCACGCGGATGACGTGGTACCTTTTGCACACACACAAAGCCAGCTAAAACTCCTATTAGATCATCATCATCAGCCTGACTACGCCCACTGCAGGGCGAAGCCCTCTCCCATGTCTCTCCAAAAGACCCATCCTTTGACAGCTGCGCCCCCCGTATGCCCATAAACTTCTTAATCTCATCCGCCCACCCAACTTTCCGCCGTCCCCTGCTACGCTTGCCTTCTCTTGGAGTCCACTCCGTTACCCTTTCGGACCAGCGGTTATCTTCCCTTCAAATTGCACGCCCTGCCCAAGCCTACCTCTTTCTCTTGATTTCGTCTAGGATGTCCTTAACCCGCGTTTGTTCTCTCATCCACTCTACCAGTTTCCGGTCTCTTAACATTACGCTCTTCATTTTTCTTTCCATAGTTCGAAGCGTTGTCCTTAACTTGAGCTGAACCCTTTTCGTTAGCCTCTATGTTTCTGCCCTGTAGGTGAGTACTGGTAAGACACAGCTATTGTATATTTTTCTCTTGAAGGATGTTTTCGAGCTGCCATTCATGATCTGAGAGAACCTGCCATATGCGCTCCACCCATATCTTGTTCTTATAGTTGTTTCCCTCTCATGATCTAGATCAGCTGTCACTACCTGCCCTAAGGAGACGTATTCCTTTACCACCCCTAGCCCCTCGCTACCAACTGCGAGCTGCTATTTCCTTGCTAGACTGTTGAGCATTACCTTGGTTTTCTGCATGTTAATTTTCAGACCCACCGTTCTGCTTTGCCTGTCTAACTCATTGATCATGCTTTGCAGTTCATCTGCTGAGTGACTCAGCAAGGCAATGGGATCATCGAATCGCTGATTATTTAAGAATTCTCAGTAACTCTTATTCCTAACTGTTTCCTATTCAGGTCTCGGAATACCTCCTGTAAACAGGCGGTGAATAGCATTGGCGAGATCGTGTCTCGCTGCCTGACGCCCTTTCTTATTAGAATTTTATTGCTTTGTTGAGTTCATGGAGGACTATGGTAACTGTGTAGCTGCTGTGGACATCTTTCAGTATTATCACATAAGGCTCTTCTATGCCCTGATTCCGCAATGCCTGCATGACTTAGATGTTGTCGTAGATATCTGTGGGAAATAAGCAGCAAACATTGAATTCGAATTCAGCTTTGATGCATCTGGTGTTATGGCATATAACGGTAGAGCGACCGGAATAATATCCATACAGAGACGTGAAATATCCCATGCGTAAAAGTGCAAATATCTAGGAGTGTTGTTTGGTGAACGAGATAATAATGTAAGGAACGCCGATGATTAAGCATAAATCCCTATTTAGACGCAACAGATGTGACGTAATACGAGGTTGGTAAAAGGGTGTAATGGTTCGGGGGCTCACATTTAGGAACGCTTTCCTGGGCATAAAAACCGGTGGGATACAAATATTAGAGATTAACCGAAGCTATAGGTCGGCAGAGTACATCTAAGGGCCTATGAAAGACAACAAGCGAAGCTGTACGGAGGATATGGGTTGGTCGTCCCTCGATGCACTAGAAGCATGCAGCAAAATGTCATTTGGGAAGGCTGGATGAGACGAGTTTGCGAGCTAAAGTGTTCAGGTATTTTTAGAATAAAAACGTGGACATGCATTCGAAGAAAAAAAATATAAAGCATCCGACAGTCTGCGCAGAAAACCACAGGGAAAAGGAAATTACCACAAACAAACAAAAATTCGTGAAACTGAGATGAATAACTCAAGACAAAAAAAGTGCTACAGAAGAGTCAAAGCGGAAATACAAAGCTGGGAAGAGCAAAATACAGAATGAAGCAATGTATGATAATTAAGAATGCTGTTCGCTTCATTCTCAGGTTAGAGGAAAATCACCTTAGAACCGGGCAGTTTAGAAGTAAGTTTATTGAAGTGAAGGCTGTTCAACCTGCACTGACAGTGCTAAGCACACGCACGGTTCTCGATTGCGCGTCTATCTAAATGAGGCTGCCGTGGCCAGGATTCGATTCCGCAACTTTGGGGTCAGCAGGAGCCGAAAGTCAAAGCCACTGCGTCGTAGCTGCAGGCTTGCCGGAACGATGACAGCACACCACTGCCTACGGTGGGGAAAAACAGAAAAAACAACGAATGAAGCCAAGAAAAAGAAGGCAAGCTTGGACCTGGCGTCGTCTACAACGAATCCCAAACTCTTCTGCGATGCTCGCTGCTTCTCGGCGGTTCCTCGAGCATACAGACCTGAATGTTTCTGTTCGTCCTGCTACAAGCGGCACTGCACCCTAACGAAGAGTGGCGTAGATAGAGCGTCCGCTTAAAACCGTAGCGTTCAGGGGGATTACCTGACCACATCCTTGAGCTCTTAATCGGATTGTGGGTGCGAATGCGATGCTGTAATCCCTTGCGCGTTATGGCCGTCCATCGGCCTGCATCTCACTCAAACGCGAGAGAAACAGGCACCTCTCTCCTCAGCTCGCCCCGAGGATATTCGCTCTCTCCGGGGACGCTTATTTGCATGAGCGCACTCCACTCCCAAGTGCCGCCTGCCTCTCTTTCTCTCTCACAGAGGGCACTAATCTTGGCTCACAAGTTTTTAACCCGAACGCAGGGGCTGCTCGCGTTTCAGTCATAAATTATTCCTGCTATTGCCAGTGCTCTGAAAACCACGCACGTGAAAGGATATAAAAAAAATGGCGTGGTCGCACGTGAGCCTCCCTCGGCTCGCTGGAAGCTCAAAGAGCGAGCTGAAATAGGGTAGCACCATGCTTAGTTTCGAATTATTAACGACCAGACCAGCACTCAATTTAAGTTTGCTGAGGGGATGTGCAGAAGTGCACTGGATTATATAGAAAACAGCGAATACCTACTGCAGCCAGGGACACAAAATTTAGGCACCTGTGTAAAATTCAGCAGAAAAGTGGATGATTCTGCGCATTGAGCAATAAATTTGTTGAATAAAAATTAATTGACCTCTAATATTATTAGCGGCGATTATTTACTCTGATTATATCTGATCATTGCAATAGATCATTTTTCACTTCAAATTAGCCCGTTTATCTACCACATTTTGCGCCCTAGCTTATTGCTCGTTGTGTTTTTGTATTCACTGCGGCGAAAAGTGAGGATTGCGAATAGCTTATTGCCCGCTTCATGGTAGCTTTTCTGGGGTGTGCTTCGTATTTTGAGCATTTTGTATTGCGCGCTGTATCTGCGTTTTGTTGTGCATTACGTCACCAGTTCCGGTGTGGTTTATTCTGTAATGCGCAGGGAAGTAGCCAACCCCGCTCTTTGGCAGCGAGCGATCCTTTCATGCCAACGTCCATAAAATAAAAACCAACCACCCGTCATTCCTTCTTCCCTCTTCCCTATACCATATCCCAGCATTAGGCAACCGGGATAAAAGGCATTCTATAGGGAGCTTAACCATTTCTCTTTGAGCAAAAAATTGACGATATATGTTATGGCATTACCTTCCGATCGATTCGCTGTGAGGCGATGACTGCTCAAACACATATTGCGTCGTGATTGTTAATACTAATAATGAGATTGGTGTTCTCCTCGGCGGTGCAGCGGATGCCTTTGACACCAGGCACCTCGCACAGCAACACATTATCCCAGCGCGGACCGCAACAAACGCAAAACTTCTCATTCGGAGGTTTTGTGTCCACGGACAGAAATTGAGCTTGGCTGTGGTAAAAGCAGCAAGTGCGACGAAAATAAGATCGAAAATTAGAATGTCATTGCTTTCGGTCGTGCGCAGTTTAAAGCTGACAAGGAGCATTCGATTTAAAATGCCCCTATAACTCCTACGCAAACCTTTAACATGGTAGAAAGAGTTGCGCAGTGCGACCATCACTGTACACGAATCTTCTCCCTTCCTCCTTGGGAAAGTGTTTAGGACTCAATGCCGGCAGTTTTTAACGAACACGAAAAAAAACGTTTCAAACACTCCTGGCAGTATGAAGCACTAAATCACAAATGATGGATACCTATGGGACGAAAAGGGCCAAAAAATTCTGGGTTGTCCATAAGCTTAGCCGTAAGGGCATGACTCGAAAGAGTTAATGATCCCTTCAGCACCCTGGGCTCCCCTTTGCATGTCACTGCGCACAGACGGGCACTGTTCTTTCTTTTCTTTTTCTTTATTTTATTTTATGTTCAGTTTTACATCAAATATTCCTTTGTTTGCAGACAACCGAAGTAATATTCAACAGCCTAGCAAGAGAACAGCAGTTCACAATTGGCAGCGATGTGCTAGATGCAGTAAGGTAATACGTCTACTTAAGGCAGGTAGTGGCCGCTGATCCGGATCATGAGAGAGAAATTAAGAGAAGATTAAGAACGAGTGGAGCGCATAAGGCACGTTCTCTCAGGTTGGTTTTGGGGGAAAGGAAATGGCGAAGTATCTGTCTCATATATCGTTGGACACCTGAACCGCGCCGTAAAGGAAGGGATAAAGGAGGGAGTGAAAGAAGAAAGGAAGAAGAGGTGCCGTAGTGGAGGGCTCCGGAATAATTTCGACCACCTGGGGATCTTTAACGTGCACTGACATCGCACAGCACACGGGCGCCTTAGCGTTTTTCCTCCACAAAAACGCAGCCGCCTCTCAGATCATGAATGGCAATTTACCAATATCCCTGAAGAGGAAAGTGTGCAACAGCTGTATCTTACCGGTACTCACCTACGGGGCAGAAACGTGGCGGCTAACGAAAAGGGTTCAGCGAAATTTAAGGACTACGCCGGGAGCCATGAAAAGAAAAATGATAAGTGTAACGTTAAGAGAATGGAAGCGGGCAGAGTGGGCGAGGGAAAAAACGCGGGTTAACGACATCCTATTCGAAATGGAGATGAAGCAGTGGGCATGGGCAGAGCATGTAATGCGAAGGTAAGATAGCCGCTGGTCCTTAAGGACAACGGAGTGGATTCCAAGAGAAGGCAAGCGTAGAAGGGGCGGCAGAAAGTTAGGTCGGCGGATGAGATTACGAAGTTTGCGTGCATACGGTGAGCGCAGCTGGCAAAGGACAGTGTTAATTGGAGATTCATGGGAGAGGCCTTTGCCCTGCAGTGGGTTCACTCAGGCTGATGATGATGATGATGATGATGATGATGATGATGATGAGTCGAAATGAAGAGGAGGAAGGGGGCCTGGGCAGAGCATGTAATGCGAAGGCAAGCTAAACTTAAGGATCACGTAGTGAACTGCACGAGAAGGTAAGCATAACAGGGGGCGGAGAAGGTTTGGTGGGCGGATTAGATCAAGAAGCGTTCAGAGATACGTTAACCGCAGCTGGCAAAGGAAAGGGTTCATTTGAGAGACATGGGAGAGGCCATTGCCCTGCAGTGGGCGTTGTCAGGATTATCATGATTATGATGACACAAGGCCTCTATTTAATTAGGTTGAACGAACGTTCATCACTGGTCGAGGGGCAGCGCTCCCGCTCACGACAAAAGAGGTAGTGGTTCGTCACGGCTGTAGTATTTTTCTTTTCAGCGCCATTACTTTTCGTTTTTTTTTTTTCTGAGGCACTGCTTAATTGTGGTGGATTGATGTCACGGCCCTTAGAGAAATGAGGAATTGTGTAGTTACGTCGTAACGGTTATACTGTAGGTCGTTGTGGGAGGTTTGATTTATCCTCCCTAGCTCATGTGGGGGTCACGTCACTGCCCTCTCGATCGCCCCTGAGTTTCTCGACGCTCAACACAACAGCGCCGGCTTTTCCGCTTAACGTGCGCTTAACGCTATAGCGTTGAAAGGCAGGAACCAGAACTGTGAGCAGTACCACTAACTACGTCTCCTTAGGCGGCTCTTGCACAGGTCATATACCAACAGAGTATTGCCTGAAATGACACACATTTTGTGCAGTTTCCAGAACTCCACTCCACAAGCAGCTGGTTCTTAGACGTGCTCACTGAATATACGCAAGAGATACCACATTAAAGAGCGCCATTGGCGTTCGGCTCCACATCGTGTCTTTCATTATTTCGCTACGCGCTATTATTGCTTCCACTTCCTATTTTCATAATGTAATGTTCTTGGCCAAGTTTATCGACCACCATTTCCCCTCCTCCGCGACGACAAACTGAAAGTTAGAGGCTCCCCGGCACCCACTTTTTTCATCGCCTTGAGGGCGCCAGGTCAAGGCTGCGCTCACTTGGATCATATGGCAACGCAGGACACACTCTAGATAATGTGTTCCTCACTGCCCATTTATCCTGCCACTAGCAATCTCTTGACCAGGCCGTAAATGCGGCAGTTTTACAGCGATAGCGGCATTCGGCATGTTCGGGAAAAGCACGGTTTAGTTCGCTGTCATCGCCGGTGTCCATCTCCGTGCACATCCTGTCCCACTGCCCCCCCCCCCCCCCCCCCCTGCCCCATGCATTCCCGTTCCTTATATGCTCCACGAACGTCGTCCCAATGTGAGCGCAGATACTTTTCTTAATAACTTTACGTACCGTTCCTCGACGAATCTGTTGCGAAACGCCTCCATGAAGGGGCTGTTCCCGTTTAATGAAATGATTTTGTAGCGAAAGCTTACTGGCTACGAACTCGCAGTTTCGCTGTGCTCGCATTCCCACCGAGGTTGCACCGCACCACGCGACCAATCACGTGACTGGTCACGTGACCAACCGCGTGACGAACCACGTGAAAACAACCAGCCAGACTACCAGACTAACCTGGACAAGATTAACCAGAGCTAACCAAGCTATGCCTTAGCTTTCACTACGGACAATATATATATTGGCATAGCCGAGCTAAGCCACTGCCTAGTTTTTTTCCTAGCATATGATTATGACGTACGCTGGCTCGTGGTTCTGAAGAAATTTCTTTGTAATTCCAATCATGTAATGGCTCTCATCATGCTGAGGACTCCGTCAGAAATCATGCCTCTTCTCTGCGCTGCTTGAAGTCCAGCTTGTCCCTAATTCTATTACCGTCTGCTTTGGTGAATTGCTTGTTCCAAGCGAACAATAAACTTATAAAGCATCATAGTTTCTCAAAACAATGATATTGCCTTTTCTGCAAATATGTACAACGCTGGTGTTGCCACGTATTTCTGGTGGCTTAAAGGTGGTTAAAGAATTGGGTGCACTGTATGCATGGTTCATTAGCACTTCCTCTCTGGCCTCTCTCAGACCTATATGAACTTAACCTTCGCTCAGCGTTTTGTCCTGGACAAAAGACTGAGATAATTGCCACTTAACTTGTCAACTTTTAAAAGTTTCGTCTAGGCATGGCAGCGCAGCTTCAGGTGCAAATTTCGTGGCAGTAACTACTCTATTATAACCGCAATGATAGAACAAGATTCACTGCAGTGAATCACAGTTTATTATAGCCCATTTGTGCAAAGAAGACAAAAGTACTCTTAGGCTGGTTATGTGAGCCCTCTGAAATTGAGCGTCAGCTCCTTATAATCACGACAATGACGTGGTGAGACAATACTTCTTCATGAGCTATAACGGGCTGATAAGAGCAAAGCGAAAGAGCCTGTTTGGTCGGTCCTTGGTTGAGTACGGTCCCCACAGATGGATTCCTTTCATTACTCTAATGCAGCAGTGCTGCAATCGGGTGCTTTACACGTGGCGAAACACGGTTTTTCATCGTGTAGTCGACAACAAAGGTCTTCTTTTTTGTACGGGGAGCTTTAAAACAAAAGCCCCTTGGAACGCTTCTATTGAGAAGCAGTGTTTGAGAATACAATGCGCGTAAAAGCAAGAAAAGAGATCGCTTTGAAACCCAATTTTTCCTCTGGTCCTTTTGAACTTCGAAGAACCTGGGCAGGAAGGAACAAAAACAGATGCAAAAGAAAATAACATACATTCGCTCTTGGCCGCCAGCTACACAAAAAAATGGCAGTTAGTGTGTCCTAATTTAAAATTCAGCGCAGTTTACGTGTCCGGGGCATTTAAATTCTTATTTTCTATTCTCATACTTGAGAATAGAAAACTACCGTTACTAATTATACTTCGTAAAAGCGATGCTGCTAAACTTTTTTCTACAGTTTCTTTACATTTGTGCTTAAGACCCCTGGAAAGCCATACAGAGTTCTCCGTGAGTTATATATATATATATATATATATATATATATATATATATATATATATATATATATATATATATATATATATATATGGTTTGGTTTATTGTGGTTTTACGTCCCAAAGCAAATCACGCTATGAGAGACGCCGTAGTGAAGGGCTCCGAAAACTTCGACCACCTGGGGTTCTTTAACGTGCACTGACATCGCACAGTACACAGGCCTTTAGAATTTCGCCTAGATCGAAATTCGACCGCCGCGGCAGGGATCGAACCCGTGTATTTCGTGCCAGCAGCCGAGCGCCATAGCCACTGAATCACCTTGGCGGCGCTTATATATATATATATATATATATATATATATATATATATATATATATATATATATATATATATATATATATAACTGAGAAAGGACAGGCTCTGCCCGAAACGTCGATTCAAAATAAATCTATGGCTAAATGAAGCGTTTTCAACTTTGCATTATATATATATATATATATATATATATATATATATATATATATATATATATATATATATATACTAACGAAGGCAGCCAACAGTCGCCGAAACCAAGGCGTATTGGGGAAAGTTTATATCTTTTTTTAATTTTGTGTGCTGAACGATGGGGAATAATATTTCAATATTTCTGTTGCCTACAGAAAATCAATTTTTAATTTTTCAATAATTAACGTTTTTAAGCAACAGATTAATTGAAATATTATTTCACATCGTTCAGCACCACCAATTAAAAAAAGATATAAATAATTTTAATTTTTCCCCTGTGCACCTTGGTTTCTGTGACTGTTCGCTGCGTTCATAAGTTTGTCAATCGAGCCCCTCATTTCCCTTCCCTTGTTTTTCCTTATATATATATATATATATATATATATATATATATATATATATATATATATATATATGTATATAAGGAAAAACAAGGGAAGGGAAATGAGGGGCTCGATTGACAAACTTATTAAAAGAATTATGCAATGAATAAAAAGTCGCTTGTAAATGCTTTCAATGCTTAGAAATGATGCTAAGAAGCATTCACACCAAGTATGAGTCTTCGGAACTGAGCCGGCAAATTATTATGAATATTTAAAAACTGTTTCTTTTTAATTTGCGGGTCGATTGGTGTGCTCGTAGTGACCGATTTTGAAACTAAAATCGTGAAAAAAGACGTCAATGTACCATGACGTCGCCAGGCCACCACACGCTGTCATTCGCTGGAGCCACGGCAGCCACGACGTCACGGGTACACTTCCGGTAGCCGTGAAAATCGTCTGCTCGTGCCGCCGCGCGACACTCTCAGGCAAGCACGAGCCAGGGCATTGCCTTCGCGCATATGGTTTCAATTTTCATCTGCCGCCTCCTTCTGTCGGGAGTTCCGGAGCCACTCACAGTGGCTCGCCGACTGGCTACACTCGTCGCTGGCGTTCAGCCGGCACGGCTAAACGCATAGGGCTCGATGCCCATCGCGGCCGTAAGAGCGAGCAGTCGCGCCTCGTGGTCCGGGTCCATTACTGCTAACTACAACAGACGACAAGCAAAGAAACCCGACGCGCGCAGCAATCACGCCGCCGACGCTGCTGCTGGAGTGCTAGGAGCGACAACCGGAAGTTGCAAAAGGAACGTCAGCGGATGACGTATTCATGGGCGGGCCCAGTCCCAGAGCTGCTTTCTTCATTTTTGTCTGGTGCCCCGCGTGTACGAGTTCAGGGGGAGAGGAGGAGCGTAATTTTTAATCGTCTATATCTTCGTTGTTATTGAAGCTAGCTTATAAATTTTTGCGTTTGGGTGAGAAGTGATGAAATACGTATCTGTCGTCTGCTTTACGTAATCTCAAATAATTTATTGCATAGTCTCTTTAAGGGAGCCAACAGTCACCGAAACCAAGGTGCATAGGGGAACGCTTAATTTTTTTTAATGTGCATTGGGATAATAATACTTAGACTAATCTATCGCTTAAAAAAATTACTTACAAGACAGCAGAAAAAACAATTATGCCGCCGATGGGATCCGAACCCACGACCTCCGAATATCGCGTCCGGTGCTCTACCAACTAAGCTGCGGCGACGGCCGTAAATCATTTCCCTCTTTTTCTTCACAATATATTCACGTTTCTTATATATACGCGTTCACAGCACACGACAGTTTAAACTAGTAAAACTATAAACCTTCAGTGTCCACTTATAGCATCTGGGGGCGCTCGAATTTACGGCTTCCAAGACCCAAGACTCTCCTGGCATTGTGGAACCAGCTTTTTCTTGCACCGACTGCTATACAAAAAATAAAATTTATTATTTGCTTCGCTTGTTTATCATACATTCAATGCGGTAGAAACTCTTTATGTATCTTTATGGTCGCCGTCACATTAGCTTGTTAACTTTTTAAAGTTAATAAATTGTTGAAGTAGTTTGGCCAGTAACAATAACCTTCTCGTTTTTCTCCTCACATGCTCGTTCACTGTAGTATTTGGCTTAGCGCTTCACAGAGGTCGACATCGGTAGAATGTCTAGCAAGCTTATGGCTGCTCCTTTGCTTTCATTATTTCCTTTGATTTTCACTATCAGTTCCGCAGTCTATGCAAGGCTTTTAACAACACTGGTCACCTTGCTTGCTGACGTCGCACAGATCGGATTTTTTCCCGCCGAAGTCCTCTGCTATGACCGGGAAATGCGACATTGAGAACCCATGAAAATTTATATTTTGCAAGAAGCCATACTTCCACAAAACAATGCACTGCAACGTAATGCGTCGAACTCTTACAAGTAGCAGTCAGAACGAGACGTTAAACTTGCAGATCAGCATACCTGTGCTCTTTAACAAATTGAACTCAATTCTCTCACGCTCTATCGGTAGGGAACAAAATGATCGGCATGGTCTTGGCCTTCGAGCATACCTTGGTAAAGGTAAAAGGTAATCGCTCTAGCTTACCACTGACGTTCACTCACCCAAGCTGTCTTCCTTCCATCAATTCACTTTAGTACGCTACAATCTCATTTCAAGTCATGCTTACACCCACACACAGCAGCTCTTACGCACGTTAACGCAGGTGTCTATCGCCCACGTCCTCGAAACTTTGCTTCCAAATTCCCTTATTTTTAAAGGGCTCCTGTGCAGCTTGCCTGCATACGTATACAGATGTACTACTTGCATGTGGTAACGCATAGGATTTTGTATAACAAAAATCAACCATCATAACACAGGAGAAAGTCACAATCACTAAACATTCAAGTCAGAAGAAGCGAGTATGCAGTATGAGTAGTCTCCAAACAACTCGAACAAATCCAAGAAACATGAAAAATAAAACTTTTTAAACATATTAATATAAAACTGCAACGACAGCCAGAAAGAAAAGCTGCTTTACTCTAAGCGAAGAATTAAATTATATGCCCGCAAAATATTTCCAGCAATGCACCCTCGCCAATCCCCAGCCGTGGTTATGTGCCATTAGGCCTGAGGCCATATTCATCATCATCATCACCATCAAATATTTCCGCCAGCAATTCTCTGCCATGCTCGCCTCACTCCTGTGTTATGAGTGCGAATGGGCGTGAGCGAGTGAGTAGTTTATTGAGTAGGAGCAATCTACGCTCGCAAAAAACACGTCTCGTCGAAAACAAACCCGGTCGATAACTTCGCATCCGATTCCGGGAAAGTCGTCTGCACATGTTCAGTTGAAGCACATGCCGGCACATATAGGTATTGGCACAGCACTTGGCGTCAGGTCTTTGTCTAGACTAGATTGGTGAGTACTAACTTTGCCAAAATTTTCTGTTCATCCGCCATGTCCAACGACTAGTCTGCGTCCACATTACCTTACGCATGTTCTAGCCACTACGCACAGGCTTTACCGTTGCGCCTTCACAGCTGCGTATTATACCGGAATAGACAACTGTGAACAGGTGTGAGAAGATTTGTCTTTAGGGCTCAGGTATTGGGGCTCTTCGGAGCAAAGAACGCGAAATTTCATAGCAGGTAGTGGCTTTTACATAAGAAGCGCGGATCCATAAATCTAAAAAAAAAATATCGACAGAACCTCCTGCCCCCCAACAAAGCACATGAGCTAAGATCATCCTTCATTTGTCGAGCAGCACACCGCTGCAGAGTTTTTGAATATGTCCTCACGTTCGTACTTTTTCGGTGGGCGGTGCTTTATATTGCATTCTATATAACAGTTCTAATTACAAGTCGTTATGAAAGCATTTGAAGAAATTGGCTGTTCAAATGGGTACGTTGTCATTGTCTAACGGCTTGAGGTTGCATCCCTGAATGGCTCAAATTTTCCTTAATCAGGATATATTTCCTGTGAGCGATGAGTTCTAGGTATGAGAAATGAAGGAATATGTGATTTTTTTCACTCTCGGATCACTAGTTGTATAATTTATTTGTGTAACCTAATACGTGATACAAAATTGCTTTTGGCGTGGGTCTTCACAGTCTGCGGCAAGAGCTATGTCTTAGCTGGCTGTTTTCGCCCAGGGTAGGAACGAGAAACGGTCTAGTTAGCAGAGAAACAAGGTATGAGCGGGATCGCTACACCCTAGCGATAGGAGGTCAAGGCTTTCTTAGTAGAACAGTAGAAACCCGGTTTCATTAACGCTCGCTGTGGAATCACCAGCATTTGTTTGATAAAACTCAAATATTAGACACACGGTACCAAGCTTCACGATAGAAATGGCCTTTGCCATAAATAAAAACACGCAATTTCTAAGTAATAAACACCGCAAATAAAAAAAGACCCCCTTATGGCTTCGGTGCCTGTTCACTTCCGTCACATATGTCATAACGAACACCATTTTTCCCTTCCCTTGTCTTCTCGGTAGCTTAATTAGGGCGTCAATTCTGGAAATCTTGATGCAATAGGTAGCATAAGAGGATTCACGTACAGATTTCACCCTCACTACCCTATCATGCTACTGCGCGACACTCGCGGTAATACAGGACGTACTACGTCCGCCGCTATGGGCAAGGGTGGCGGTGGTGGACACTCTGAAGGTTGGGTTACTCTATCCCCGAAAACAGAAGATCGGACAGCTGCGATCATAGCTCAGTTGGCAGAGAGCTGGACGCAAAGTTCGGAGGTCCTGGGTTCGAATCCCATCGGTGGAGTGTGGTTGTTTTTCTTCTTAGTTATCAATTTTTAGCCACAAATAATAACACCGAATATGAAAGAAATAAACATAAAAATGAAAAAGATATCCCCTATGTCCCATGGTTTCGGCGAATGTTGGCTTTCGTCAAAAAAAAAAAAATGTCAGTGCTCATTGCATGCTGTGAGTACCGTAATAAACTTATTTCCTGAAATTACGACTCACGGTATAGACTGCGACCACAAATGGCAATCTTCTCTACTTTAAAAGTCGATCTAATATGATGTGTAGCTATCACTGACCTCTTCAGCGAGGTTCACTTTGCTGGAGGACAAAAGCAGTTCCCAGCTACCACCAATCCGGAGTATATTAGAACTCAAGCAGGGGCTGCTATATAAGCATTCAACGTAGATGTATTTGGCCACCTGTATAATTTTGGTTGATTGGTTTGTTTTTTTGAGGCAGAAAGAATTCCAAGAAACATCAATGTTCATGAAGAGAGAACCTTTGTTGTCAATTCAAGTAAGTAAGTTCGCTGTTCAGCAAAATGAAATTAGGACTCACTAACAACGGAAGTACAAACCACCATAAGACAACCACATGAGGGTAACAGGAGAAATCAATGCTGGAAGTGTCCTGGCAACAACGAAATTCACACTGTGCTAAGTGTCTACTCCTCCTACGGCGCCCTACTTGGATTGTTAAATACCACTCGCCTATGTCATATATCACGCTTCGTTTCGTACCGTATGGCAAACCAGCGGAACTCCCGGAAACACTAAAAAAGATTCAGCGCCCCTGAGCCACGGGCAGCGCCATTACAAAAAGGAAGCGTCCGTGCGTATCAACGACAGTAACGGCCCCATGATATGTTATCCCGGCTGCGCCTCTTCCTCCCTTTTGTGTAGCGGAAAGCGACGTCCACCGCCGGCAAAAGGGCAGAGTAACCGGAGCAATAACTCTGGCCCAGCAAAAGTGTGGAGGAGAAAGAAAGGACCCGATGGACGGCGAAAGGCGTTCAACGCGTCAGCAGCGACTAGAGAGGTCAATAAGAGGAAAGAAGAAACGCCCAGAAGCATGCACGCGTGTATATATGTGCGTTGGAAACCGCAAGGCCAAGACAGTGGGGAGAAGGAGGCAACGAGACGCTGCGCGAGCTCTTCCAGAGCGCCTCGTTCCCTGTCTAGCGGCGGCACAGTGCGCGAGCACGCGCGCAGGAAGGGGTGTTCCTCGAGTACTAGGGGCCTTTCTGCACTTCCGGAATCTATTTCCTCTTTTGCTCGCTCCCGCGGCAGTTTCCACCGAAATGCCCCTCCCGCCCACCACCACCACGTCCTGTTCTCACCACCCAGCGCGCTCGACACCAAAACCGCGCATCCGGAATGTCCCTTCACCAAAGCGTCCGCGCGCGTCCTTCTGCGAGGGGAAACTTGAAGAATGTCTGTTGCCGGGCAAGCGTGAAGCTGCTAAGAATGCAGAGATCTCTTTCCTCCTCGCGCTTCCTTTCTCCCCTTGTCTCCCTACCGCCGTCCCCTTCGTCTCGGCCTCGCCAAGAAACTCGGCTCCAGACTCTTTCGTTTTGCGCGTCGCCCGCTGGCTTCACTTCATGAATCGTGACTAACTCACTCTGCCGGGCCTCAAGCAGGGAGGTATCAGTTGACAGCTTTTAGATGGCATGGTTCCGGTTTTCAAACTCCTGTCTGCCTTTCTCTCCTCCCTTGCTTTTCCATATTTCGCGCTTCCCTATTTCTCTCCCTGCGCTTTTGTGTCTTCGATTTTAAGGAGCGACCGGAGGGTTGCAGGATGGCCGGTTTGAGCTCGCTCAACACACCCGAGGTGGGAATTCACGTGAGGTTGAAACCGGTCGTCAGCTGGCGCAGCGTGCCTGCCGAAAAACGGACGCCATGTGTACCCTATTCGAAGTAAACTTTTGAAGACTTGTGCTGTCAGTGCAACGCAAAACGGGCGCCTCCTCCTTTTGATGCGTTCTCTGTGCGCGCTATGCTTGTCTCTCTCTCTCACTCGCTCTTTCGTGACGTATGGTGCTTGCCTAAGGTGCTCCGTTGACGCCGGCCTTCCTTATCTAGGCAGCAGCGGTAGGTTGCATCTGTGTACATCCGTAGTTAACCTACTCGCACTGAAAATACTAGCGTGACCCAATTAGGACATAAAAGACACACGCTATACATGCTGACTTTTGATCTCCCCGTTTAGACAAGCTGGTTTCACTTGCGTGTTGCAATGAACCAACTAGCCGAAGCGAAAGTTTTATTCATAGGGAAAACGTCAATGGTACTCTTCACAATGTCAAAAAAAAATGATTTACTATGACCAAAATAACTTAAGCGCACCGCTAAAATGCCATCAATTGGTCTTAAGTTTAGGTGAAACCCGATATCGTTTGCCAGTGTGCAAGCAGCATCTAAGCTCTATTATTAATGTACCGTATTTTTTGCTGTATAGATGCCTTTGATGGATGTTAAGCCTGGCGATTTAGAAAAGAGAAATAACTTGGCGTACGCAGCCAAAATGTTCCCAGTGGCATGGTACGGATGCAATGAATGTTTGTTACACAGTGATAAACGAGTGTTAGTATTTTCGACGCGCAGTGACGTCATAACCATAGATTATTGCTTGCGCCTGGAGATGAAGAGCAAGAGGATGCAACGGCGATCGGCGAAGATTCCTCAATCTATTTTTTTTCCTAATTCGCTCTGCAAACAAAGCCATAAGCGTGGCGTTCAGAAAAAGAAACTATCCACGCGACGCAGCAATAGAGCAATGGAGTCCCTTTGCATCAATAAGCCCATTTGAGTGTTTTGTAAAGTTGTGAATAATGCCTTCCAGAACAATATTGACATCAGGGTAAAATAATTAGCCCCGTGTTCAGCTGAAGAACAACCGGGGCTAAACAACGACCGCATCATTCTCGTAGTGCTGCCCCGTAGCGGTGCGTAGGTCCCTACGCATCGTTTAACGGGTCCATGTCGCCCTCACCCCCCCCCCCCCCCCCTCGCAGCATGTGGCGGAGCTCCTGCTAGTCTGAAGGTAGTTCTCCAGCGAGGCTTATCATTCTTTCGCGCGCCAGTAAAACTGTCGCGTGCATCTGAAGCGTCCGTCTCTGAGCACCGCAAGATCACAAGCGGTACACCGAAGGGCACGCTTCCGACTCGTAATGCACTCCAGGCGTGAAAAATAATCGTTTTCTTTAATCATTAACGCCCCTCTCGCGAGCTTCCCTCAAAATTAATTCGAACATCGTGCCCAGACACCCACGTGGCGCGGCAGGAAAGCGTGCAGATGGCGTGCTAGGAAGCCACACATTGGCAGGCTTCTGCGAAGAATGGGAGCACGAGAAGAGAGAGAGAGGAGGAAGCAAGAGAGAGGGAGAGAGCTTGAGAGAGAGTGAGAGATAGAGGCACGAGGAAGGTGTTCGAAACCACTAGGCCTCGGGGAATTGGGCCACCGCCGACGGGCTGCGCGCGAGGCGGCGAGCCGAAGGCCGCCGCCGCCGGGAGAGGCCACTAGAGCGCGCGATAGTCGCATCGCGCGCGCACGAGGGCTATGTGCGCAGTGCGGGCCTCGTGGTCGTACTATTTCCGGATTTCTTCCCTGCTACTCGTAATGAGCCTTGGGGAGAGATGATTAACTCGGGCCCTGAGGCGACCGTGCCGATGAGATGGTGTGGGGAAGGAGCAAGGACGGTGAGGAGGAGCCAGAGGAAAAGAAAATAGGGAAAAGGGAGGGATAGACAGTGAGCGTAGTTCCCTAGAAGCGGTGGTGCGTGACGCCAAGAATAAAGATTCATAGAATACGAAACGTGAATGGTTTTGGCGTACTGGTTAGGGTGTGAGGAGGGCTATGTTTTGGTCGGTTGGTGACGAAGTGTGCGACAGTATCGCACGTATGCAGCGTTGAGAACGGTGGTATATTGGCACGAACCGCTGAAGAGAGCGTGGAAAATCGAGGCCATCGTGAAAGGCAAGGGACGCGAAAGGACTTTCGTAGCAGGCTAAACGCGGCATGTTACAACATGGTGTGAAAAATAACAACGCCGTTTGAACGAACATACACGAACAAAGAAGGCCAGAGGCAAGCTTACACCGCATATTCGCCAGCGATTGGTTGGAAAATATACAATGCGGGCAGTCAGATTGCCATTATATCATTATTTCAGTGCCGATATGTATCTCCCGACAGTTTCGTGACCGCCACAGTCAGGGCCGCAACCGTGACGTAACAATGACAAAAAAAGACTAGGCATCGCGATGGAAATCTACTTCAAAATGACGAAAGCCTCGTGCCCATATCCAGAATACTTAAAATGCAATTATCGTACAGGTGAAACGGTACATATTAAAGAAAATATGCGCGTGAAAAAAAGTCAAATTTTGAGTTTTTGTTTGTTTTGTTATGCGCAAGCCTTCTTCGTTGCTGTCTGACAGTACCAGCGTCGAATATAGACCCGAAGTTAGTAAAAACTGCGACGTAGATACGCCAAGTGACCGAGGTGTGACAATTCATCTACTTTCCAGATGGCATGAATTTCGAACAGCGGCGTCTCCCAGGGCCATTACATTTCCGCATGTGAATAGAGAAAGCTCTCCTTATTCAGGTGAGTCCTCCAGCAGTTTCGTAGCTCGAAAAAGGGATTCTACACTACCATTTTCGTGTCCCCAAAAGCTGCTTCACCACCGTCAAGTTGAATAAAATCTAACGCATATTTCTCCTTTTATCATTTTCATAAAACCTGATTGCTTTTTCACGACATTCTTGCACTTAAGCCTGTCGAATAAAAATTAAATTTGCCACGGATATGGTTTATTACATGCGAAATGCACCTATGCCCTTTGTTTTGCAAATCGTAATTAGTAATCGGATTTGATTTCTTTACAACTGCTGGCTGTAGCCTCATCAAAAGAGTATTTCTAAAGTGTATTAACTTTTCACTCACAAATTTTTCACATAGAAAGTTTTTTGCTGACTGCAAAAAGAGAACCATGCTGAGGAAAAGAGGATATTTTTCAGTGGTGTCGTATGCGCACACTAGTGACAAATAGGGGCCAAAGAGAGCCCTGTACAGGAGAGTGGAGAGCTGGACGAGTCGATACATGATTGTAGAAGGAATCCAGCGCAAAGGATGGAGACACCGAACAGGAACACAGGACGACGCTGGACTATCACTAGAGTCTATAGTCCAACGCCGTCCTGTGTTTCTCTTCTGTGTCTCCACCCTTTGCGCTGGTTTCCTTTCCAGAGCCCTATATTTGGAATGCATGCTTGCAAATTTTTCTAACCAAGCAGAATGGGCAAAATAGGGCAGGAAACTGGCTCAGATGGTAACAAAAATCTTTCTTTCTGGAGCATTTCCCCTTAATATCAGTCATTATGGCTTGTGGTAACTGTCATTATGAATGAAATGAATTATACAGGTGACGGGAACGGGGTTAAGAGTACTTACACTTCTAAAAAAAAAACACTTGCTACGAGCTCGGCAAAGAAATAGCCACGCGGTAAGCAAATCTAGAAACCAAAAGTTTTCCTCTCTTGAAATGCAAGTTGTTTTTATTTTAGAGCGTCCGCTACCGTCGTTGGGCGAAAGCACGACTGATGCGTCAACGGCTTCTCCCGAAGGTGCTTCAACGCCAGACATTCCGCTAGTCTTCATTTCATTTCAGGGATACTCTTTTAGCGGCGCACCATGGAGCAATTGACATGCAAGGAAGTGTTCTTTCGCGAAACGAAGATGCTTTTATGCATTGCATGAGCGTCGTAGTGAAAGAGAGAGAGAGAGAAACAGAAGAATGGGAAGGCAGGGAGGTTAACCAGGCGATGCCCAGTAAGCTATCCTAGTGAAAAAATCTATATGATACAACAACCTCACACGCCGTCTCATACACGTCTATCAGTCATCATTCAAATGTGAAGCAAATTTGATTCCTTTTTACAAAATAATACATTTGTCATACAAATGTTCTACAGCATTATGCGCACTATACGACATTTGTATGACAAAGCCTGCATGAGGTTATTGCACTCTAGACATTTTCAGTAGGGCGAACTTCTCTTCTCGACCCGAAATAAAAAAAAACAGAGCCTAAAAATATATTAATGTGAAAAGTTATCTGTCTTTTTTACCCTCCATACGTTCAGATCGAAAGCTCGCAGTTTTACTAGCAAGGACATGCAAAAGCACCAAAATAAAGTTTAAACACCAGGACGAAAATTCGTTTCTCCTGTTTTTGTTCCCCTTGTATAAAGGACTCCTAACACCCAGCGGGATCGCTTAAGTCGCTTTCAATGTCCGCATCACGTCAGGATATGGACGACTCCGTCCTATCGGCTGTATTGTTTGTTTTTTTAAGACAGTTTCTACTTACGTTTGGCACAAATATTTCGACTATGAATTTCTGTAATTCGGCGCTCGATCCCAAAAACAAAAAGAAGTTTGTAAAGTTATGCCGCGACATGACGTGGCATCGCACCAGACGATCGGCCACGGTCATTGAACTTGTTCTTCATTTTTCACAACTACCGCACATGCCCGCTGAGTAAGGGTCGTATAGCCGTCGAGTACAAAAAAAGCAGAGAAGGAAAAACGGCCTGAAAAGGCGGAGGGGAAAGCGCGAAGAAACGCGAAAGCCAAAGGTCGCAAAATAGATGTCTCAGCAGGATCAAAGTGCCTGCCCCCCACTGCTAGCAAAGCGATGACCGCGACGCCTGGAGACGCGACCTTTTCCCCCTCCGCGGACGAACCTCGGGTTGTGGACCTCATCGGAAACATTGCGCGCTCTGCATACAGAAGGCTGTGCCCTGTTACGAAAAGTGCAGCGAGTGCTGTCTGCGCACTTATGTATGTGCTTTTGCATACGCACGCATAAATACAAACGTAAATACGCATATATCAGTTGCTCCGGAGCGTATGCATATGTATGTATATACACGAAAGGCGGAGGGCAACCGAGACTCGTAAATTCGTCCAGCTTTCGTCGAGCTGTCGGTACCACGGTGGAGGCGTGACATCACCGGGCGGCATCGGCAGCTCCACGTTGCCTCATCGTTGCCTCTAGCTTCCCCCCGCAAACTTTGGGTAGCCGCGTTTTATGTCCTTGATTATTTTCATTTGTCTCATTCACTGTGTGGATTTTTTGTTGTTCAATATATGCATGCCATAATTTCTGTGCTCGCTGCAACCTTCTGGCGGCGTTTGATCCGGTCTTAGAAGCGGCGTCCCTACCTAAAACCGTGTCCGGGGAACTTAACGCACATATAGGAAGCCCAAGCATTGGCGTGCTTCGTAAGGATTAAAAAAAAGAGAAAAAAAGGCGTCGCTAGCTCAGCACTTTGCATAAAATTCTGCATATTCGAGCAGGGTTTAGGACTTCCCTTTCTTTTTCGCTTCTGTTTTGATCGTTCATTTCTTTTTCAGTGCTTGCAGTCTGCGGGTTTAAACATTACCTAACTACCGCATCACGACGTAACCAGTCATAGGCAAACCTTCGTTACAAGCACGTCCTCCTTTGGCGGTGAAAATATTGTCAAGGAAAAGCGGCGTAAGAGAATTTAAAGCGGAGAGAGAAATAGAAAAAAACAAGTATTAGGAATAAGAGTGAAGAGAGGAGGAGGGGACCGTTGAGCAGACGGGCGCAGACTGCATAATGTGAAACAAAGGAGTAGTTTGAGCGTGACGTAACAGCGATAAATGGCGCCAACGTCGCGCCTCATAAATAACTTTGCGCAAAATTCCGCGACCGAGGGCGTCATCAGCAGCGCGCGCCTCCCGGCGGCAGAAACCTCCAACTGTGGAAGCGACGTGGGGGCGCAGCGGCGGTGTGCCGCCGTCTTCGTCTGCGTCGTGAATCTTTCTGTCTCCTTCGATGCGCTCCGCAAAGGAACAATTGCTGCCGCTCTCTTCATTTTCCCTCCGTCTCAGTTTTACTCTCATCCTTTTCTCTTTGCCACTTTTGAGACCGACATCAAAAAAAAAAAAATAAAGAGCGAGCGAGAGACGGGGTCGAATTCGAGAAACGTGACGCGAAGAATCTGCCTCTTTATATTCACTGTAGAATGCGCGTGAAGACACTCGGAGCTTTACACCCGGTGTAAGGTCACAGGGGAGGATGGTGTGCTGTAAGAACCGGCTATACGGAGAGAACTGTGAGTGAGGAGGAGGGAGGAGAGGTGGATATCTAAGTGTAACCAACGGCATATGCCCCGCGCGGCCTTCGGTTTCAATTTTTATTTTTATTTATATTTCTCTTCATGTTCAGATATAAATCTCAGCCTGCTCCCGGCTGTCACGGCTTTGCGGCGAATTCTTTCGCCCATTCACCCCCGTGCCACGGGCGAACCCATTTTGCTCGCTGCTTTTCTTTTAAACGCGTGTAGATGCGTTCGCTCAATATATATTACGCCCGTATTTCACACGGCCTCCGCGTTGGCGACGGCGGGCACGTCCCTCCCTTTCGCCCGAAAATGAGTCCGTGTCTGGTTTCTCGTGTTAGTGCACTTTTAGCTGTTTTTTTCTTTTGTTTTTTTTTACTAATTCCGTCCTAATTCATTTTTCCTTTCTATCTTTTCTTGACTCCACCCTTTCCAGCTCTCGCTACAGACAGGGGCGACACAAAGGTTTCGCCGAATTGATTGCTTTTATTAAATTGTCCGCAATGCTTATTGGGCTTACACCACGGGAGAGCCAGATTTCTCGCAGATTGGGAAAGACATAGAAACACACAGACACAAACACACACACACGCACGCACGCAGGCACATTTACCTCTGTGCGCACACACGCTGTCTATTATGGCTTGCTATACGACCGTCTGACTAGGACGGTGGTGCGGTTTGGCTCTTCGCTACGTGTTCGGGTTACACCTACTCCGCCCGTGTGCGGTGTATTTCCCAACAGGCATGAAACGGGCATGAGGGCACGAAACCGATCCGTCCCAGAAATGGTGCAAGGCTCCCTGGGCTCCGATATATGACTCTATAGAGGCCTGCTGGAGGCCTCGGCAAGCTACCGGTGGGCGCTATGAACAGAAACAGAGTAACGGTTTTTCACGGGTCGCGAGGACTGAATTTTCACGCTAGGGCTCTTTCTTTCGTGCTAAGGTAAGGAACGTGCCGAGAATTCACCCGCCTTGGTATTGTCATTCTAGACAGCGATCATAAAGATGTTGCGTACTCTGGATGCTGGCAATGGCAGTATTGGCTTCCCACGCGAGTCGTTCATTGACTTTGAATGAGCTGGGCATCGCAGTTCGTAGCGACGGATGGCCTCTGGGCAGAACCTGGGGAAGGAACATGGGTGGTTAGTTTTTGTTACGCAGTTAGCTGCAGTGATCAGCCGTGACTCAGCGCAGTGTTTCTGCCGTGCGCTGGAGCGTCTAGATCCACACCCACTGACGGAAATAAAGATTCTCGGCCGCTGGCCGCGGCGATCGTCGGCGGTGAAGGCCTCCAAGGCCATTCTTGAGAACTTCTTGCCTGCACGATAGGCTGTGACTTTAACGAACGCTTGCTGGCCTTGCATGCCTACTTCATTTTCCTGCTACTCTCTTTTCTAATTCACTTTTTATCCCTCACCCCATTCCACTCGTTCATTGTACCAAACCGGTTATTCTTCCGGCTAACCTCCCTGCCTATTTTTTTTAAAGCGATGTTTATTGCCTCAGCGCAGTGCATAAGCGCGATTGTGGAGGTTATTTATTTTAATTTCCGAATTCAATAAAATTAAACACCTTATTTCGTCTGCGAAATGAGCCTTTGAGCAACAATTATGCCCACATATATGTAAACGGAAAATTTCTAAACTCTGCTTACACGTTGACAGTACAGTGACAGTGCACAGATCAACATCAAAGGGTAAACGGTTCGTTGTACGCGAGCAGTGGCAAAAAAAAAAAAACAAGTCGTGCATGTATTAACAAGTCTATTAAGGACGATGACAGAAAGAACTTCTCTGAAATGCCGCTCCACTTGAAGGTGCTCCGTCGTGTGCGGTTGCAATGGCCGTGATAGTGGGAATATATGTTAAATTACCGCGACGGCGTCTCCTTTGCTTAGGATTTAAAGTTGCATTTAAATTTCTGAAACATGCTTGCTACTCACAGATCTGCGTCTAAACGAAGCAATCACGACTTGCCCAGTGCCAATTCAGTTCCTTAAGGGGGTGACGGTCACAAACCTCCCCGTGGGCGTTTAGAGACTGCGCAGCGGTGCAGGCCCTAGATTAATTTCGGCCGCCTGAGGTACACTGACATCGTACAGCTCGTGGGCGATTTTGAGTTTTGCCTCCATTTAAACCTGGAAGCACCGCCTGTATTAGTTCATGCGACCTATGACTCAGCCGCCGAGCGTCATATGACCGCCACTAAGATCTCGCGGCGAGAGTCTGCTGAGAATAAAAAATATCAAGAAAAAATTGGCGGCGGTGTAGCTCTGGTTAAACCTGGAGTCGCGCGATCGCTACAGCTGGCCGAGTGGAACTTGCTCAGTTGAACTGCAAAGTAAGACTTTCGCCGCTCCGTTGCACTGGGCGTTCCTTCTCATCTTCGTCCCACTTGACACGGCGCATGCGCACAACTGTGGCAGCTCGGTATTGTCGGCGCGCCTCGCCGCAGGCAGAAGCAGCTGCTCCGCACCCCGTCGCTTGTCACGTGGCCAACCACGTGACGAACGACGTGATCAGCCGCGGCGCCGCGCCGCCGGGAGCTGCTCCGCACCACGTGATCGACCAGGTGACAGCGAGGCGGCGCAGCCACGGGGTGGGGCGCTGCCACAGTGAAGGCTGCAAATGCTACCATAATGCACTACCTTTCACCACCAGCGTCGCTGTAAGTACTGCATACGTGCATTGAACATCACCTTCGCGCATAAGCGAACATCACTGCTCCTCTTCTTCGAAACACGCAGATGGGAATTCTCGTGCATTTCTTGTGACGCAAGTAGAGCGCAAAGAAGCATCGGAAACGTTAATGGCACTGAAATAACTGCTGTCGCATTTTAAGAGATAATAAAGAAACCCTTGTTAAAATAACATCTCGAGCCAAATCTAATGAAGGTTTTTCAGCATCGTCAGCTACTGCGCATCGTCAGGTACATCTTATGTAGGAGGCAGCATTTTGCCGCCATCGCAGTCACTTCGCCCCGCCTCTTTAGGTAATAATTATCATTTGTGAAATGAAGCCTTTCAAGCTGAATTGAACACCCCCGGAGCTTTTTCAATGCCTTTTTCTAAACAGAAAGGCGTCGGCGCAGCGCATGTAAATTTCTTAGAATCATCACTTCTTCTGGTGTCTTTCAGCTAATGTTATAGCTAGAGCATTGGTTCGTTGCTGGACGCATCAAACGCCCGGCTCGAGTTAATGGATTCATCTGATAAGTTCATCAACAATAAGGGCACCATACCCCTCTGTACCGATTTCTTAGCGGCCACCTTTCTATTTTCTATTATATCCGAGGAATGTTTCACCAAGTGTCATTTTCCGACGCGCCTACAGTCGAGATTTTGTGAATGCCAATTCCAGTAAAAAAAAAAAATGGCGGTGGTTTAGCTCCGGTTAAACCTGGAGTGACGCGATAGCTACAGCTGGCCAAGTGGAACTTGGTCAAGTGACCAACCACCTGATCAGCCACGGCGCTGCGCCACCGGCAGCTGCTACGCACCACGTGACCAATCACTTGATAGCGTGGCGGCGCCGCCACAGGGTGGCGGCGCAGCTGCAGGGTGACAGCGCCGCCACGCTGAAGGCTCGAAATGCTACCGTAATGTAGCTATCGCTACAATAACCCGTAATAGCAGAAAAAGAGGAGCACTCGCCAAAAAAGAAAAAAGGAAAAACAAAGACGTTTCGGGGCCCGTACGGGTCCCTTGTTCACAAAGGCAGCGGATGGGCGAAGGTGGTTACTTATGTACGGTGCAGGTGACGTAATGAGCATGCGTAGATCTCAGGAAGATTACCCCTCGTTCGGTTTACTACATGTGGTGTCGTTTGGATGGGAAGTGATTCTAGAAGTAAACGGGACGATAAATACTTCTCCGTCGCGGTGACTGAGGCGTTGTTCCAATCGATGGCATGGGATGCAACTTGATAGTGTTCAGCCAAGGCATTTTCTTTCGTGCGGCCTTTGGCGACGTCATTTTGATGTTGTTTTAAGCGCCTGATAAAATTGCCTGATTCGCCGATGTATGCCGCTTTGCAGTCCTCGCAGGGGATCTTGTACACCACATCTTGGAATCTGTTTCTTTCAACCCGGTCTTTAACTCTGACAAGTTTTTGCTTCAGCTTACTTGGTGGCACGTGGGCGATATGGACATTGTAGTCCTTGAAGACCCTGGCTAAGGCCTCGCTCACTCCTGGAGCGTAGGGGATGCTTGCTCGCTTGCTTTTCTTGGTGGCCGTTGTTTCCGCGTTTAGACGTGAACAGCGGCGTTCTGCAGTGATTATCATATTTTTCGGGTACCCGTTGTTGGCAAGATCCTTCCTCACAATTTTTAGTTCGGATCTGAGTGTCCTCGGGCTTGAACAAAGGCGGAAAGCGTGACCGAAATGTGCAGATGCAACGGAGCGTTTATGTGCGACAGGGTGCACCGAATGAAACCTCAGGTACCGACCAGTGTGAGTGGGCTTGCGGTACACGCTCGTTGCGAGCCCATTGCTTGTTCTTTGCATAAGCACATCCAGGAAGGGAATGGCTCCATTCTGTTGTTCTTCTTTGGTGAATTGAATTGTCGGCTGAAAGGAGTTCAGGTGCTCAAGGAAATGGCTTGCATCCTGTCGGCGAATCGCACAAAAACAGTCATCGACGTAACGGAGAAACATTTTAGCTGCTGGATGAAATGAACCCAGTGCCTCTGCTTCAATGCGTTCGAGAACAATGTTTGCGCACACGACGGAGACGGAAGCACCGATGGCTGTGCCAAAAAGTTGTTTGTAGTGTTGCTTCCTAAATACAAAATACGTGTTGCGCAAGGAGAAATCGAGCAGATGACAAAGGTCAACAACCTCAAAAGGCGTACGTGAAGGGAGCGAGGCGTCGTTTTCTAAAAGGCGTTTGCAGGATGAAACTGCGAAGTCTACCGGGACTGACGTAAACATTGACTTCACGTCGAAATAGACTAGGACATCCTCGTCGTCTATAGCGACGTCCTTTAGCTTGTTGACGAAATGGGAGGAGTCCTTTACATACGTCGTTGTTCTTCCAACCAGAGGGCGAATCACGTGATGTAAGTATCCGGAGAGCGCGTGCAAAGGAGAGCGCGTGAAGTCTACGATAGGGCGTAGTGGCACGTCTGGCTTGTGCACCTTAGGAAGGCCGTAGATAGCAGGTGCCGAACCGTTGTGGCACAGCAGCCGAAAATAGAGGTGCTTATTCTCTGGTGGGATGAACTTGAAGACGTCGGAAAGTAGACCTTGAAGTTCTGTCTCTACCTTCTTTGTGGGGTCACGTTTAACTTTTTCGTACATCGCCTCGTCCTGGAGAAGCGTCGTCATTTTTTGGATGTAGTACGATTGGTTGAGAACGACGGTTGAATTCCCTTTATCAGAAGACAGGACGACAATGTCTTCGTTCTCTTGGAGCCTTTTCAAGGCATGCATTTAACGGGAAGTCAACGTTTCTGTTTTTCTCCCGCAACGCTTCGAAAGGACCCCGATGGCACGGCAACGAGCTTCTTCCCGCTTACCAGAATCTACATTGCGGACTGCCTGCTCCACAGCGCAGGCCATTCTACGCCCGTTTGGCTGAGCGCCGGTATTGAAATTAAGGCCTCGGCTTAGGAGGCTCAATTCTGCCGGGTGGTGGGCAGATAGGTTGTGTATCCCGAATGCAGCACGAGAAACGACGCTGTTGTCCAGCAACGAACAGAACTTGGCTTCTTGGGCTCTGCTTCTCTCTTGACGGGACATGGCAGCAGCACTGTTGGCGTGAAGCAGGACGCTGGGAGAATCGCTGTTCTTCGCGCAACGCATGCTGGACGATTGCCTCAACAGCGATTTTCCCAGTGTCCTGCTTCACGCCAACAGTGCTGCTGCCATGTCCCGTCAAGAGAGAAGCAGAGCCCAAGAAGCCAAGTTCTGTTCGTTGCTGGACAACAGCGTCGTTTCTCGTGCTGCATTCGGGACACACAACCTATCTGCCCACCACCCGGCAGAATTGAGCCTCCTAAGCCGAGGCCTTAATTTCAATACCGGCGCTCAGCCAAACGGGCGTAGAATGGCCTGCGCTGTGGAGCAGGCAGTCCGCAATGTAGATTCTGGTAAGCGGGAAGAAGCTCGTTGCCGTGCCATCGGGGTCCTTTCGAAGCGTTGCGGGAGAAAAACAGAAACGTTGACTTCCCGTGAAATGCATGCCTTGAAAAGGCTCCAAGAGAACGAAGACATTGTCGTCCTGTCTTCTGATAAGGGGAATTCAACCGTCGTTCTCAACCAATCGGACTACATCCAAAAAATGACGACGCTTCTCCAGGACGAGGCGATGTACGAAAAAGTTAAACGTGACCCCACAAAGAAGGTAGAGACAGAACTTCAAAGTCTACTTTCCCACGTCTTCAAGTTCATCCCACCAGAGAATAAGCACCTCTATTTTCGGCTGCTGTGCCACAACGGTTCGGCACCTGCTATCTACGGCCTTCCTAAGGTGCACAAGCCGGACGTTCCACTACGCCCTATTGTAGACTTTACGCGCTCTCCTTTGCACGCTCTCTCAGGATACTTACATCAAGTGATTCGCCCTCTGGTTGGAAGAACAACGACGTATGTAAAGGACTCCTCCCATTTCGTCAACAAGCTAAAGGACGTCACTATAGACGACGAGGATGTCCTAGTCTCTTTCGACGTGAAGTCAATGTTTACGTCAGTCCCGGTAGACTTCGCAGTTTCATCCTGCAAACGCCTCTTAGAAAACGACGCCTCGCTCCCTTCACGTACGCCTTTTGACGTTGTTGACTTTTGTCGTCTGCTCGATTTCTGCTTGCGCAACACGTATTTTGTATTTAGGAAGCAACACTACAAACAACTTCTTGGCATAGCTATGGGTGCTTCCGTCTCCGTCGTGTGCGCAAACATTGTTCTCGAACGCATTGAAGCAGAGGCACTGGGTTCATTTCATCCAGCAGCTAAAATGGTTTGGTTTATGGTTTATGGGGGTTTAACGTCCCAAAGCGACTCAGGCTATGAGAGACGCCGTAGTGAAGGGCTCCGGAAATTTCGACCATCTGGGGTTCTTTAACGTGCACTGACATCGCACAGTACACGGGCCTCTAGAATTTCGCCTCCATCGAAATTCGACCGCCGCGGCCGGGATCGAACCCGCGTCTTTCGGGCCGGCAGCCGAGCGCCGTAACCACTCAGCCACCGCGCCAGCAGCTAAAATGTTTCTCCGGTACGTCGATGACTGTTTTTGTGCGATTCGCCGACAGGATGCAAGCCGTTTCCTTGAGCACCTGAACTCCTTTCAGCCGACAATTCAATTCACCAAAGAAGAACAACAGAATGGAGCTATTCCCTTCCTGGATGTGCTTATGCAAAGAACAAGCAATGGGCTCGCAACGAGCGTGTACCGCAAGCCCACTCACACTGGTCGGTACCTGAGTTTTCATTCGGCTCACCCTGTCGCACATAAACGCTCCGTTCCATCTGCACTTTTCGGTCACGCTTTCCGCCTTTGTTCAAGCCCGAGGACACTCAGATCCGAACTAAAAATTGTGAGGAAGGATCTTGCCAACAACGGGTGCCCGAAAGACATGATAATCACTGCAGAACGCCGCTGTTCACGTCGAAGCGCGGAAACAACGGCCACCAAGAAAAGCAAGCGAGCAAGCACCCCCTACGCTCCAGGAGTGAGCGAGGCCTTAGCCAGGGTCTTCAAGGACTACAATGTCCATATCGCCCACGTGCCACCAAGTAAGCTGAAGCAAAAACTTGTCAAAGTTAAAGACCGGGTTGAAAGCAACAGATTCCAAGGAGTGGTGTACAAGATCCCCTGCAAGTTCTGGAAAGCGGCATACATCGGCGAATCAGGCAATTTTATCAGGCGCTTAAGACAACATCAAAATGACGTCGCCAAAGGCGCACGAAAGAAAATGCCTTGGCTGAAAACTATCAAGTTGCATCCCATGCCATCGATTGGAACAACGCCTCAGTCTCCGCGACGGAGAAGTATTTATCGTCCCGTTTACTTCTAGAATCACTTCACATCTAAACGACACCACATGTATTAAACCGAACGAGGGGTAATCTTCCTGAGATCTACGCATGCTCATTACGTCACCTGCACCGTACATAAGTAACCACCTTCACCCATCTGCTGCCATTGTGAACAAGGAACCCGTACGGGCCCCGAAACGTCTTTGTTTTTCCCTTTTTCTTTTTTGGCGAGTGCTCCTCTTTTTCTGCTACTATGTTCCCTCCTCGCCAGACGGGATTCCGTCAAACGCTCGACAACAATAACGCGAAATAAAGAAACACGCGACTACTATATAAACACAATTTGACACAGCTTTTTCAAGGTCAATAAGTAAAAAAAAATTATTTTTCGCTTATTTTGCCCATGATGTCTCGCAGCCTGTTCGCAGCTTGCCTGCGGTACGATCTAGGCACCCAAGTCACGGCCCTGGTTTTGTTTTGATGGAGCTGCACGCTGCGCGCCGCTGCACGGAACAGAGGACTCAGCAGGGGGGGGGGGGGGGGGGGGTGCTTTTCATCTTGGCTTTGAATCCGTTTTGCATATGGGGCTTTCAAGCAAAAGCGATTGAAACCGCTTTCACCGATTTTTTGGACGCCCAGGCACGAATTGTCGGAAAACGCAATGCCGTGGTAGCTTTTGGGTGGCGCCACGTTACAATCTTCGATCTTTAAGTGCAGAAAAATGTCTTCCTCGACTTTACGAATTTCCCCATTTAACGAAATAAGTCAGCGCTGTTCTTGGCTTCGTTGAATCAAGTTTGGGAAGAATTTTTCTTTGGTGCGTAAGAAAGTTTATGCCTGACAGGCGGAGAGCGTCCATGCGCGCCATTTCTCTCTTGCGGCGTCAGAATGCTCTCGGATTGCTCCAGCCTCTTCCTCGTTTTTGCACAAGCTAGCAGCAAACAAGTGCATCTTGGACGCGTGTTAAAACTGAGTACATATTTGCTAGAACAGCAGCGTTCGCGTCCGTGGTAATAGCGTTGGTGTTCCTATAGCGACTTGGCTGTTTCTACCACTGCCTACTTAGCATTTTTCAGTAGTAGACGTGACCGTTTTTCCCAGCCAACCGTAGCCTTTTGAGAGGCGGGAACGCCACACTATGCAGTTGGAAGCCACACGCAATGCACGGCATATCGACTGCACACCAGCTGTCTCACCGAGGCAACAAATGGTGCAGACCAGGCACGCCTCTTTCGTTGTTTGTAATGATGAGCCACTTTCCTCAGGGCTCAAGGGACCGAAGGCCGCTGCATTTCGTAGCACAGAATAACAGGCAATGCCTCGTAGAACCATTAGCTTGATAGAAGGAGATGCATAGAAGATGTACAAGTCAGCACTTGTCCTATGAATCTTCCTTTCTGCATCGGCTTTTTCGCGCTGGCGGTTTAACATATATGACCAACTAGACCGTCTCGCTACTCTGTACCGAACAAAATTCTCTGAAACGAGCAAGCTCAGCTTATTCACAAAGAGATGATTAACCGCCTGCTTACGGCAAATAATATTAGACAGCTCTAAACAAACACGTATCTATACTTGTTCATCCTAAACAAGACACCCCCCACTACATACAGGCCCGCATGCCCAGGGTGCAGTGAGACAGCCACTGTACTACACCACATGGAAATGTTATTGCAGTTCTGCAGTCGCAATCATACACAATGCCACATAGGAGCAGTGCGAGGTAGCGCCGTCCAGCTGAGAACCCGGAGATTAGCTTTCACTGGTTAAACGGGCCCAAGCTGCCGCAGCCGCCGCAGGAGTCCTAGACTAGGGACTCCATCCATGAAGACTTCCAAGGCCACAGGAGCAATGACCAGATGATTTGTCTCTCTCTCTTCCTCTCATTACAGCTCTGGCACTGAGGCCCCGACTCACCCATTTCGCCGATCGTTGCCTGAAGCCTGCTCATTGTCTGAAGAATTTTCTAATATGAAGGTCACCTAGCGTCGACGAAAAGGTCCGCCTCTCTAGCCTGACTCAGTCCCAGATGCGAAAAATATCTAAACATACATTTTGATTAAGCTTACAGATGCTGTATTCTAGAGCTTGTTATTTCGAAGAAATAGAGAAGCCCCGTTGCGATACAGAAACAATGCATCTGCAACAAGTAGCTCTTTGCCCTCACCCCCTCAACGAATCAAAGAGCAGAGCTTTGCTCAGGTAAGTGCGCGTCTTTTTCTCGTAAAAGAATATTGGCTGATGTCCCCCTACAGCAGAAGTGACATCCACTCTACGGCCACTCCATCTTCATTCGTTACTCAACGTCGCTTCGAATTATAGGCCGCGTATTGAGAAGCACGAGCAGCTAGCTCTCAGCGAAGGGAGTATAATGGACTGAAAAAAAACTAATGTCCTCCCTGGGTCAGTGACACGCCACCTGTTAGCCTTGCCCAATGTGGCACAACGCTAAGGCGCTGTCTCGGCACGGTCCCGACGTTGTTGCTGTTTTCACATTGCGTCGTGCATTCGCACGCTCGATATGTTATAATGGGAACGGCTGTTGCACACGGCCCGTGCGAATGGGGCGCCGTTGAGCACCGCGTTGCGCAATATCCTACGCAGACGCATTAATAGCCACCGAACGCAATACAATTGATGCTGCTCGCTGCCGTTCCTTGCCGGGATCGTAATAGGCCTCTTGGGAAACAACGGGAGCGAGAGCTGATTGCCAACTCCGTCGCCGTTCCTGCTCTTTTCTCCGGACGCTCTAATGGCGTTCGCGTATTGTCTTGATTCATTTAGGTGGGAGCAAGTGTTGTTATCTTTTGGCAACGCAGAATAGTGCTTTCGTTTCGTTACGTCACAGAACGGAACCTTTTTGTGACGCTGAGAGTGATGTGGACAAAGCAAATACAAATTTCTCGTGAAATGCGATATAGCTACGCTCAAGAGCACCTGCCTTGGGTGTACTCATGCGTTAAGGCTTAAGACGTGCGTACACCTGCAGGCTCTGCTCTCTACTTCGTCTAAATGGTTTCTTGCAGCAGGACCATAGACGCGATGAGTGCAGAGTCGACGTTCCGACACTGTGAAATGTAGTGTCAGTATGAAATAGACATATGGGATAGCGTACACTAAAAAAAAATAGCGTCCTTCTTAGCGTACATGTGTCAAAGGTAATTTCAAATCGAGCCTTACCGTACACTCGCGTTGCATACGCCATTTGCTGGGTTTTGCGTCCACGGCTCTGCTAAACTTTGTTCCAAAATGTCGGCGCCCTTCGAAGCAGGACCACTCGCATCTGGCTGGATTCGGCGTTGTTACTGCCGCTTCCAGCAGGTTCACTGGCCATAAATGAGGCACCGGGCTTTCACTTCGTGTCGTCTCACCTGTGACAAAACGTATGAGCGGTACAATTGTTGTTGTTTTTTATTTACGGTGTGACGATTTTCCTCTCCTAAGCCAACGTTCATTAACAAACAATGACAGAGAATGTTTACAATATTCGATTCAGAGCGAAGGCAAGGGCTTTGTTTTAGAAAATATTGTTTTTTCGGACTTTGCACGCATGAATGACTTAACTGAGGCACATACGTGATGGCTAATTCTATTTTGTGCCTTTTTTAGCGGATAAGCAAAATACTATTTGCTTCGGTCAGAAGCTCCGGATAAGTGCTACCTAGAAGACGACGATGAGCCGGCAGTGCCGAAGGATTGAGCGCTCGCTCTAGGCAGTGCTGCGTACAAGTCAACGATGAGGAGTGCTCACGCTAGGCACATACACGCAAGAGACAAACAACAACAACAACATCAACAACAGCAAGAGACGATCGCATAGACGCTATAGACGATTTTGCTAGACTATTAACGCCCGAATTAGAACTATAGCTCTAAAAGTGTTCGCAGCATTCTAACAACCAGATGGCGCCACTAGGTTCAGTTTATCGTTCCGCGTCAGTTTGCATACGCTGAACAAAATGTTCGAATGCGACAAACGGTTTAGCGTCCCGTAGAATAGTTGCGTTAAAAGTACGTTAACGCATGTACGCTTGTGGTACTTAGTCAGAATTGACTTGTAAACTTTTATAACCATACCTGAGTCGGCCGGGAGCACACGACACGCAGATGACGAGGCCCGGAGGAACACAGTTAACGTGCCCTCCTGAGTGGCTGAGAAGGTCTCTACCTTCCATCGTGCTTCAAGGAACTTCTGAAATGTAGTATAGAGATGACGTCAAAGACGGATGACCGTCTCAGTATGCCTTTAGTAGTCGATATGTATGCGGTGTCGTAATATTCATATTGCGTGTATATTTCATTATTTCCGCTGTGTTCAGTTAATACGTGCACCAGTCTGTTTTTGTTTTTGTTTTTTTGCGCGTATCATATATCGCCGTCGGCGCGTGGCCTTCTCTTTTTTTTTTATTCGCCACACTAGGTGACTTACCTACGTGCAGCTTTTACGCGGCTCGGAATTTCGCAAAATTCGCGATCGCTTCAAGGTGATTCTGAGACATGCTCTGGACTCTGAACTAACACACAGCGCGTATTCTGCAAATTTACCTCCCATCTTTATACAGACCGAGCACATGAGCAACGGTCTTTCTGGATCGTTTACTGTGGAGTGCACCCGTCGATATTGCCAGCTCCAATTTTTTTTCTTATTTAAATTGGGAAGTTCGCTCAAATTGGCTGTTAGTTTCGAGTTCTGCGCAAACTTGAGCGCTTTCCTCTTTTTCGGTTTGTCTGCAGTCACTGCTGCGTGACAGTATCTCCGAGTGCTCTTAAATTTTTTTTTCTAGCAATTATTCTACGCTTATAAATCACTCGCAGGTTGCGACACTTGTGCCCTGAACAGCGGCCTAGGGGAGAGCGCCGTACTTCTGCTATCTTCTGTTGTAAACAATATCGCCTGGAGCACAAGCAAACACTCAGTGTGAAAGCATTGTATAATCTCCTCACGCCTCGGAAAACTTGATGTAGCCTTTCTTAAATGGCTAATAGTGACATAAATTTTAACGTTCTAATAATTCTGAACATTGCTTCAACATTTGAGGGAAAAAGAGACGGTTCGGAGAGATGGTATGGTGTTATATTTCAGATTTAGATTGCCCGAAAGACGGGGACATGTGACGGCAGAACAAGCCCTTGGGCTGCCTTTTCAAGACCGTGTCTTTCGCGCTGTTTAAACCCTAGATATGTCTACAATGCAGATATCGAGTTATATTGGTCGCTTTTATAACGCGGGCACAGGCTGGTTTTGGATAGAGCAAAATTGAGTGGCTACTTGGTCTGCGTACCAAGCCCCATGCGCGATGAAAAAGTAGTCTCATAAGATGATGATATAGAGTGGAACCCGGATATATCAAATTCGACGGGCCCGCGAAATATTTCGTTGTATCGATTATTCGATATATAAAAAATTGCAGTAGAAAACCTTTTGTGCAACCTAGAAACAAGAATACATTGCACCCATGCTTTACGCGTTCTTGCAGAGACGTGCTGTTATCGGTGAGCTGGCAGGGCGCCACTGGCTAGGCGGTTCTACGCCTAAAGTGCTTCGCATAGATTCTGCAGAGGAAGATAGTTTGGAATTACACTCCAAACAGAAAGGAGTAAAAAGAGAGTAAACTATACTGTAGCCCTCTTTACCCCCACATAGGCGTACTTTTGTTCAGAGTGTAGCCACTGCATATCATAACATGTGTGATCCTATCAGCGACAAACTATATATTCAATAATATCCGCAAAATTAAGGTACGGTTGGTTGCAGTAAATACTTCGGCAACGAGCCATGCCAGGCGAGAGCCTCAAGCGCTTGCGACAGTGCGCTGCGCGTCTCCGGAGGCCCGCTATCCCGCTATCTCCGGCGACATCTTCCCTTTGTGGGACTCCGGAGACTGCTTGGTGCCAGGAGTCGTCGGTTGTGGGGGCCAAGGCTCATGAGCCGTCCGAAGGCCGACAGCCTGGCCGTGAGCTTTGTTCGCACGCCGAAGAGCATTCAACTGGTCAAGCACACCCTGCAAGAGTGATAGGGGTGCCGGCCGGAGGAGAGTCCTTGGGAAGACGGGGGATGCCGCAGACGCCGCCGGCACTGAGAGGAGGGCGAGTGAGACACTGCTGCCTGGAAAGAAGAATTGGCCGAATGGACGAAAAAAAAATGAAACAAGCTGGTCACTGGGATGATGAGGAAGGCCCGAGACGACAACGCCGGAAGTAAGTCCTCCGGCGCCCGAGGCACCCAAGTTCGGGGAGAAGCTCAGCTGCAGCGAACGAACAAGGTAAACTCAGCCTTCTCTATGCTCCTTCTGGCGAAGACTCTGGGGCCAACGCATTGGCAGGTAAGATTGAGCACGCCAGGCTTTGCATCATGTACCCGATAACATGTAATTCTTGATTATATCTGTTTTGTTTCAACTGAGTCTAGCAGTGTCTCTTTGCCTCTCCGTCCCGGGTGAACCCGCGCTGTATGTGGGGCCGTCACACGCTTAATTGGGTTAGCTTCACCGCATGACACCGATGCGGTGTAGAAAATGAGTACGTGAAACCACAGGTCACCCTCAAATTCTCCTCACGTTCACATCGTCGCGCGGTTTCACTGCGCCACCACTGCCATCAGCTGCAAAAGGCTTCGGAGTAGATCCGTCTCCGCGTGGGAAAAGGGTTCGAAGAGCGCCGATACAAGAAGTTCTGTGCAATGAGTGCTCCACTCAGTGCGAGTTCAATGTTCGCGAACAATAGTGCTGTACTTTTGCATTGCATTTTCAAGGGGCTGGTTTGAGTGTTTCATATTAACAATGATTCGATTTATCCGGGTTCGACATATCCGAGCTCGAGTATATGCTGCCTGCGTTCCCGCGGTAACAAATGTTCTTTACATTAGCGATAAAAAAAAAATGATCCACACGTGGGTTCAAGCTTTTTTTATGCGCCATGCCTCTGTATTGAAAAGCTTAACTACGAGGCCATAATTCGAATTTTTTTCTTTTTATACCACTGTCACAATCGTGACCTTCAATCGTGATCGAGATGGGCGGAACGGAACTCAGTGCAGATCCAGCGTCAATACAAGGTCAATTCAAACGCAATCGAAACCCATCCAGCTCGACCCTTGGCCAGTTCCTGAAGCACGATCGAGATTTTCGATCACAGTTGACGGCTGCTAACTCCATGCTCAAGGAGGAGCAGTGAAATGCGGATTAAAGTGAAACACACAGGAGGCATCCTATGAACGGTAAAAAAAATTTAAGAATGCTTTTTTTTTCGCTCAGTGAGGTGTCAATTTCAAACTAGTGTTACCACTGTCAACACAACTTTTCACCTCCCCAGGCAGTAGTAAAGAAACGCAACTCCCACGTGCATGGGCCAGTAGTTTGGCGTACGTTTGCAATGAAACTTACGGTGCCTGCACCAGAGCCGAGATTTTTTAGCAGAAGTGTTCTCTTTTTGGTTCCACTTCATTAAGAAATGCATTTCACTGCCAATAGTTTGTACGCCTACGACTGAACGTCAGTGTCATCTAGTATTTAGCAGGACAAAACTAAATCGGAAAAAATTAGTTTCAGACTCAGTCGCTTTAAGAAGTGCCCATGTGACAGCAGTACCATTCAAACCCGCCCCGGTGGAACAGTGGCTTTGGAGCTTCGCATTAGGTCCCAAAGTAGCAGCACTGTAACCTGGCCGCGGCGGCCGCATTCCATGGAAGGGAAATACGAGCATACACACGTACTTTGTTATTTTATTGTACGTAAAAGAACGCCAGGTAGTTAGTACTAATCCGGAGCCCTTGACTATGCCGTTCCACGAATCCCAGGAATAGCTACGGAGCGCTAAACTTCGCATACAGTTCTTCTTACTCAAGGGTCTCTGAATAGCCAGCTAAGAAATCGGATCCTTGTGTCTTGTCTATTTTAATGAAAATAATTCCCTTTCTATTCACTGATGACGTCTTAGGATTTTTCACGAGGTGTGCTCTGTTCCATGTTCGCACAAAACCTCAATTTCGGGAAACAATGTTTAACAAGGTGCATTCGTGTGTACATTAGGCTTTGTGTTTCTCACAGTAATCCTTCTCCGAGAGTTTGTTTCTTTTCTTCGAGCACATTCAGTTCTTTGGCCAAAGCTATCGATTTGACTAAGTCTTCGTTTGTCGTACGTCACAGAAAGTAATCAGCGATTACATTTTCCTGGATAGTAAGTATAAGTCATTAGCTTTAGAAAAGCAGAGCTTCCGGTTGCATACACATCATTAGTAAGATGGCTTTTATTTTTATCTTGAGCTTCCTTGGTATTCTTTGTTGTCACTGTCGTCACAAAGCAACTTTGATCAGCGATTAGATTGCACTACAGACGCTAGGCTTTCTGCGCACAACCAAATGAATTTATTCTTCTTTTTGTTGCGACTTTCGTTCAGTCCATTCGGTTCTACTTTGCAGAACTTCCTCGGACTCCTTAAATAAAGGCAGGCTCGCACTCTATATCTTACGCGCTTTCTATAGTCACATCTTTATCTTTTGCTTTTGCAGTTGTTTAGCTTGTCTTTTTCTGGCGTTTTCGTGAAGAGCGCATCGAGGACAAATATATTTCTGGCCGCAGCCCTAGCTGACCACGCCGCTACCAAACTTCCGCACAAGTGGTGTCGGCTCGTGCTTAGGACAGTTCGAAGACTGTTCCACAACGGCAATACCAAGCAAGCCCTGAATTAACATTTCCTGCCTTGCGCGCTTCAGCCCGAAGTATTACAAGAACTCGAATTCCTAACAGTGCTGCTGTTTTTAGCCACTGCAAAGCCAAGTACACTTGCCTTGCCATAACCGCGGCTGATACCGTGACCATCCTCTTAGCTTCACAAGACACGGCCCTTAAGCCGCCCGCTTCTCTCTGCCTGCCTTCACCTGTGACAGGATAGCCTCACAACCCAGAGGAATATTCCACGAAACAACAGAACCCATCGACTGGTTCGCCGCACGACGGCTTGTTGGATGAGTCCAAAAATCTACCACTACGTCACCAATGTGAGGCATGCAACACACTGCAATCTCCTGCGGTCCTGACCTGTCTCAACCACTCAACAGCTAAAACGTGCCCATATACGGAATTCTCGCTCAGCTGCCGGTCCCGCTCCCTCAGATCGTTGTAAATTTTGTCAACGTCTGAGATGACCTCTCATCGGCACCTTGGCTTTCTACAGGCAGCTCACAGGAACTGTAGCGTGGTGCTCTGGCCCGTCCTCGGAATGTACCTCCATAGACCTGCGTCGCGCGACGCCTGCAAGTTCACTTCATGTCCTCCAAGCGGACGTCTCGGCACTTGCGTTATTCGAAGTGCCAGCACTCAAGTGCTGCCCCCCACCACGCCCATCCCCACGCCACATATGACGACGTGCCACTGACGCCTTCCGCCTTTCTTTCAGCACTGTGCTGCACGTTTCAGCCCCATTTAAAAGCGATGTATGTTTCTTTCTGACACCCTGCCTGCGCCTCCTCGGACACAATAATACTGGCTGGGACAACATGATGCTGCTCAATGCCAATATCTCGACCGCCCCCCCCCCCCCCCCTCCTTACTTCAGCCTTGGTAGACCATGAGAACTCTCTCATCGTCACCGAAGTCCTAGATGGTCACCGACCTTAGACTTTGTCTGGTCTTTTATGCAACCGTACAATTCAAAAGCACCCCTCACTACTCGGGTTGCCCCGCTTTACGAAGATGTCGGGTGCCTCGGTGTAGCTTGATCGAGGCACAGCATGGAGGAGACGCCTGGAGCACCCCTGGAGCAGCGCTCAGGACGGTGCTTGTCTATGCCGAAGAAGTCGGCGCTTTTGCACGCTGAGCGGGCGGAGAAATAAACGTACCATTTCACAACCTAACCCTATCGGGACTTGCCCCATACTCGTTGTAGCTCGGACAAGTTCAATTTTATCTACTTCTTCTCACAATGACCACTCGTATAATGAAGCGCGTTGCTCACAGCGCTGTCATTGACGCATAGGAAAACGAGGGATCATTCTAAACTTGTCGCGTGGACGGAAAGGCTCGAGAGATGAAAGGAGCGAGAAGCGAGTTTGGAGGACCTCCAGTTTTACGTTCTAGTGGCCGAACAAGCTCCTTTTCACGCGTAATTGATGGCCCAATTACACAACTAGAATGTTGCTTTACAAGTCTAACGAGTCTTTTGCACTGTCCTCTCCTTGAGGTTTGTAGTGGTAGTTTCTAGCCACGTGTCGTGGAGATAACAATGTACGCGCGGTAGTTATACTGCTTACACTGCTTGCTGCGCTGGAAAGAAACTCGTTTAGCGTCGCTCAAATGCGTAGAATTTGCGCTTCGTTACCGTACGCCGACCACGCTGTAACAACCAGCTGCTTGCGACATGATTAGTGGAGACGAAAAAGTAATCTCCGGAGCACGGAGAGATTTGGAAACGCAGAAAAAAAATCTAAAATGGAAGAATATCCAGAAGCCTGACAAGAGCTCACGAGTGTAAGCTGGTGTGACGGCTCAAAATTCTCTTTCGCCTAATTAGCCTCGCGTTCTTGTTTCCACTCAAACGAAGGATTACGCTGGCCGAACCGAAACAAGCCGAACTGAAGGCCTTGATGATTATGCGATCAAGCTGAGGTTTTAGGTACTGCGGCGGTTAAGCGCCGCGACGTGCGCGTGACAAAACGTTGGCATGATGTTTTTGTTTCGGTTACAGATATTTTTTTAAAGCATTAGGAAAATTGTAAAACAAAACTTCATCGGAGTCTCAGTGTAACGTTCGCGACGTGAGCAGCTAATGATTTAAAGCTGCGTTGCAACGGACTCCCGTAATGAGACCGTGTTATCATGAATATCGACAGTGTGCAACTATATATTTCGCTTCCTCATGCAGCAGAGAACGAGACTCCACGCTCGAAATTGAGTTCGAATTCTCGTATAACTTTTTAAAACGCGCTCCCTCTTTGCGTGACGAGTCTAGCAGCGCAAGCTGCGAAACAGCATTCGCCAGCTGCCGTCAGGGATCACGTGAACATGAATAAAAAATTAAATCTTGACAGTACCCAAAAACAAAGCAGGCGAAGCGCGTTTCCCTGGCGTACCTAGCCCGGCCGACTCCACGCATCATGACTGAAAGTAACTGCCTGTCAAGATATATAAAATTATGAACGATGATGTTTATTTAGGTAGAATTCAAGGAAAGGCGTCTAGCTTTCAGTATGCTAGGAATCGCGAGAGAAGGTGCAAAAAGGTGCCCAGAGATCGAAGGATAAATTTTGCTTCCCGAGAACGTGTATTTCAATGCGTTCGCTGTTGACAGCACCCCTGTCGCGAACTGTGTTCTAAACACCACGACAGTTCGTGCGTGTATTTACTTCGACAGAGGAGTAAGGATACTTTATTGTCTAAACAGTCGCCCCTGTCTTTTACTCACCCCAGAGAATATTTCTTAAAATCAAAATAGTTCACGTGCGCTTCTCAAAAGTGTCTCCTCTGGCTCACCCAAAGTATGCACGTACGTGTAATTTAGCGACGTCGTCTGGGAGCGCGAATCGAAGGATTTCTTCTAAGGAACACACATCTCCCGATTATCATATTAGGCTCAGCGCTCACGTAGTCAAAGTAAAATATTTCGGATTAACAGCTTGTGATTTCAGCGGTGATATCCCAAGAACAATTATGGACGCTTTGTGATATAGGCACGCGATATGTTGAGTAAGGTGTGTCGTCCCCTAAAGTACTCTACTAGGGGACATGGAGAACAGATCATTAAGGAACACTGATAGTGACTAATCATCATCGCCACCATCCTATACGTCAGCCTACGTTCACTACAGGAAAAAGGGATCTCCAATATCTCTCCGAATAACCCTGCCCTGTGCCAGCTGCGGCTACCTTACTTATCCCGCAGATATCTTTATCTCATCCGCCCACGTAACTTTCTGGCCACCCCTGCTGCGCTTGTTTTTGTTGGTATCCAGTCACGACCATCATTTATTGTCCCTTCGCGTTACGTGCCTTGCCCAAGCTCATTTAGTCTTCTTGATTTCGAATAGGATGTCATAATCCTACGCTTGTTCCATGACCCGAAGTGCCCTCTTCCTGTCCCTTTACGTTACATATTTCATTTTTCTGTCCATACCTCGCTGCGTTGTCCTGAATTTAAGTTGAGCCGTTTCCTTAGCCTTCACGTTTCTGCCCCATCGGTGAGTACCGGTAATATACAGCTGTTGTACAGTTTTCTCTTGCAGGACATTGGTAAACTGCGATTCCTGATGCCAGAGGACGTGTCAAATGCGCTCCACGCCATTTTTGTTCTATAGTTATTTCATACTCGGATCTGCGGTCACTACCTGCGCTCAGTAGACGTATTCTCTTGCCACTTCCAGCGCCTAGCTACCAATCGTAAGCTGCTGTCCTATTCCGGGACTGTTTGAACGTTACTTTCGTTTCCTGCACGTTAATTTTTATACCTCCCGTTTTGCTTCGCCTAAGTCATTCATCATGCTTTACAATTCACATCCAGAGTGACCTAGCAAGGCAATTTCATCAGTTAATCACAGATTTTTAAGGTTTTCTTTATTAAGTCTTATCCCCAACTGCTCTCAATCCCAGCCTATATACTTCTTCTAAACAGGCGGTGAATAGCATTGGAGAGATCATGTCTCCATGCGTGACATGCTTTTTATTTCAATTTTATTGCTCGCTCTATGACGGACTATTGTGGCTGTGGAGCCATTATAGATATCTTCCAATATTTATACATATGGCTCATCTACATCATGATTCGTAATGTCTGCATGACTGCTGAGGTTTCTACTGAGTCAAATGCATTCTCGTAATCTGTGCACGTAAGCTATATATAGGGTTCGTTATGATCAGTGCGTTTCTCTGCCACCTGGTTAATAGTGTGAATATGGCCCAGTGTCAAGTAGGTTGTCCTGATGCCCGCCTGATCATTTGTTGTTTCAAGCTTAAGGGTGCCCTGACTATATTTGCGATTACATTATCAAATACTTTGTAGGCAATGGACAACAAGCTGATCAATCTGTAATTTTTCAAGTCCTTGACATCACCTTTCTTATGGATCAATGTGAAGTCTGTGTTCTTCCAAGGCACCGGTACGCCCCAGGACATAAAGCTTTGCGTATACAGGGTAGCTAGTTTTTCTTGCACAGTCTCTTTCACCATCCTTCAACAGCTGTGCTGTTGCTGATCCTCACAAGCTATTTTCCCCCTTTGCATCGCTCCTAAGTCGTTCTTTACTTCCTCTTTAGCTATCGGCGGGATGTCCTCCTGTCGTGCGGTCCTGCCACTCTCATTAACGTCCTATAGTATTGGCTACTCCATAGATTTGTATAGAACTATTCGGCTACTTTAACTATCTTAACCATATTGCCAATGACATTGCCCTTTTTGTCTCTTAATGCATACACCTGATTTTTGCCGATGCCTAGTTTTCTTTTGAACTCTTTTAGGTTACCTCCGTTCTTTAGAGCATGCTCAATTCAATCCATATTAAACTTCCTTGTGTCGGTTACCTTGCGCTTATTGATTACCTTTGATAGCTTTGCCAGTTCTATTCTGTCTTTGGGAGTAGAGGCTTTGGTGTTTTGGTGTTTCTTAAGCAGGGCTTTCTTCTCCTGATCTTGCCGGTAGCCTGTCTAAACGCTTGATTCCACTGCGCACTCCGTAATGGTTTGATTCGTTCATGTGGGCTTAACGTCCCAGATATACTCAGGCTATGAGAGACGCCATAGTGGAGGGCTCCGGCTAATTTCGAGCGCCTGGGATTCTTTAAAGTGCACTGCCATTGCACATTACGCGGGCCTTTAGGCTTGCGCCTCCATCAAAATACAACCGCCGCTGTCGGGATCGAGCTCGCATCTTTCTGATCAACAGCCGAGCGCCATAATCGCTGAACCACCGCGGCGGCACTTTGGCGCACTCCGTAATGGTTGCTCTGAGATTACCGTTCATTGCTTGAACGTTAAGGTCGTTGTACTCAGTTTAAACCGAAGGTTGGTTCTGCAGCGAGTAGGCTCTAGTGCTTTCAAACACGTTTCAATGCATTTGGTTTCTTTAATAAATTTGAAGTAAATAAAGATTTAGTTTTTCGCCGGAAGTGTCTAAATGTCGTTTTCAGGTTATGTTTGTCCCAATAGTTTGTAAAGGAGGAAAGCTAGAAGGCTGCTTCCTTTTAAGCCTTATGTACACCAATATGCCGAACGCCTTAACTCACATCTACTCTGTTTTTTTCTAGAAAAGTTTTACTCAGTGTAAAAAGTAAAATATATTCTGGTTTTAGAACAAAAAATACAAACATCTCGAAATTGGTACGAAACATTTGTTGGTAAATAGGAGACAGAATTGGGAATAAAATAAAACAAATCTGAAAGAGTTACACGCTCTACTACTTGAAAAAAATGAGAAATATATATGCCTCGAATAACATGGAAAGTATAGGACCCACCCTGTGTGTATAGGACCCACGCTGTGTGAGCTGTCAAGTGCTCACACTGTAAGAAATGTCTTCAATCACACTCGAAAACAGTGCTGACTACAAGCAGCGGCAATCACGCAGTGAAAATATTCCCACTGGATGCTTTTGAGGGTTATAAAGAGCGGATCCCAATCCACAGCTCAACTAGGAAGCGTCAACGACTCGGATACCTGCTGCCCTAAGGACCGGTTTTTCCTTGCCGATCGTGATGCGCAGTGGCACCTGTCAGCACTGTCTTGAATGAGAAACAATTTCCCAGTGCTATTCGCCTTCAATATTGAAATGTTACTCAATTATCGTCGACTCAAACGCCGGACTACTTTTCAATAACGAAACCTTGATGAACGAGAAGAGCAGTTTTGGCAGCAGCGGGGACACGTCGACATTCCTTCTGAACCTCTGTTTCAATTCGCAGTTCCCTGTTCGTGCCGCGGCAACGATACATCGGACCACGCCATAGCACCGATCTTCAGGGAACGTGCGGTTCAAGCAAGTCGTCTACGTGAACACCACTACAAGGAAATCACCGCGGCATACGACGCTTATCTTGGTGACGTCCCTTACTACAGCGCTGGAGTGGCCGGACGGCCTATAAAAGCAAGACGAAAATCCTGCGGCGCTCATTTTGGCAGCAGCGGGCACACGTCGACATTCCTTCTGAACCTCTGTTTCAATTCGCAGGTTAGACTTTGGAAATTATTTTTGCAATTTCGCTTGTAGCCACTGTCCTTGCTGCTGCCAAATGAGTGTCCAATGAGTGTCTAGTGAACATGAGTGACAGTGACGGTGTCTCAGAGTGTATAGTTTGTGCATCTGAAATAGATGCCGGCGATATATATCTGAGTTGTAGTGAATGTAATTTCAGATATCATATAGGAAAATGCTCTGGTATGCCCGAATCTCAGTTTACTTTTATGAGAGAAACAACTAAGAAAGCATGGCGTTGCCAAACGTGCCGTGTCGGTAGGACTCGAGGTGGGCAGAAAGAAAAGCCTAAATCGGACGTTTCATCGAATACTGCAGCTGGCAAGTGTAGTGAGGAAACGGCTAATTTTGTCATCGCACTTGCAGACATTCAGGCTAAACATTCAGTCCTTCTAATTCTAAAGGACACTGTTGACAACATTGACCAGGCCATTCAACTAATAATCTGAGAAGTATGACAAAGTCCTTGCTGACACGGCACGCCACGAAGAAGAAATTAAAGGGCTGAAAAAGAAAGTGCACAAACTTGAGCTTCAAGATCACACAGGGCTGGACTCGGTGAAAGAACAACTAAATGACCTAGAATGGCGCAACCGAAAGCTAAATCTCGAATTCCATGGAATCGAACAAACGGACCAAGAAAATTTATTGCAAAAAGTAAACGATGTGGCGAACACGCTAAAGGTACCAGCACTTGATAAAGATGACCTACTTGCTATTCGCCGCCTCCCGACGAAACCCGATAAGATTCCAGGCATCATAGTCCGCTTTGCTAGGAAAGAAACAAGAGACGTCTGGCTTGAAAAGCGAAAGGTTCTTCGTGATGCTGAAACTGCTATCTATCTTCAAGGAAACATAACCAAACCGTGCAGGGAACTACTCATGGCAACAAAAAAATGGGCAAAAGACCACAACTTCAAGTTTGTTTGGCACCGTAATGCTAAAATCTACGTCCGGCGGAAAGAGGGGGACAGCGCTTTGCGTATCAAGTCTCTGAATGACCTGCATATGATAGAATCTGCCACAGAGTAAAAGGCCCATCAGCGATGTATTCTAGTTTCCTCGCTTATGCACTATGGCTCGTCACAGTTACATTTTGCCCAATGAGGCAATCAAGTTCATTGGTTCTGATTTTAAATCGTCTTTCAAGGTGTTTCATGCAAATTTGCAGTCCGCCAGAAATAAGAGCACTTCTCTAGAATCCCTGTTGAGTAAAATAAATGTTCAGTTTGATGTACTCATGTTAACAGAAACATGGTATGACACTGCAGATTACCCTTTTTGCTTGCCCGAGTACGACTCTTGTACTCTCAATCGAGAGTACTGCCGAGGAGGTGGTGTTATGATGTTAATAAGAAAGGATATAAAGTATGAAAGGCTACCTGTATATACACGTTCTTCAAGCGACTTTGAAGTTTTGTCTGTTCTCTCGCACCGTAAACTTTTTGTTACGATATATCGCCCACCAGCAGGCAACCTTCACACATTCTTCAACTTCATGGAGTCCCTTTTTCATACACAAATGACAACGACCTAAGTCTCGTTTGCGGAGGAGATTTTAACATAAACCTGCTTGACTCGTCTAGTCCTGTTAAACACTTTAAGCTAATGCTAGAAATGTATTATATTAGAAATACGATCAGTTTGCCAACAAGAGTCACGTTACAGTCATCTACACTAATTGATATTTTTATAACTAATCACCAGTCGAATGAGCTTAAATCTGGTGTCTTAGCTTACGATATTAGAGACCACCTGCCGATTATTCTATGTGTCAAATCTCCAAATAAAGAAACATTAGCACAGCGTAAAGTTACGTTCCAACGGATTTTGCCCAACCAGTTTATTCAGACCAAAGATATCATCCTCCTGAGAGAATTCAAGAAGTATCGGAATAAGCTAAATAAAGATATTAAGAAAGCTAAAGCACATTACCTAGAAAAGTCTTTTAGTGCTGTTAAAAATAATAGTAAATCAACATGGAGGAAACTAAATGAAGTTCTGTGCCGCTCACAAAGAACTAGCTTAGTGGAAGAACTTTTGATAAATGGAATAATAGTTAATGGGGCTTCCCTAGCCGACGCATTTAATGATCACTTCGCTAGCCTCCCAACCCCTCAGCTATCTAGACATACAAAGCTCTCTAATAACCGTCCTTGCCCACACAGCTTATTTCTTACACCTACTTCAGACGAAGAAATTTCTTCTATATTCTTGAATCTCAAGAATTCACGCAGCTGTGACACTCAAGGTATGCAAATCGAGCCATTAAAATACGTTATTGATTGTATAGCACCTGTACTAACGCACATTTTCAATCTGAGTTTTACTACAGGTACCTTCCCAAAACAGCTTCAAGTAGCGAAAGTGAAACCAATTTATAAAAAAGGAGATCACAATGACCTCGGAAATTACCGTCCCATATCAATTCTGCCAGCGTTCTCTAAAGGATTAGAAAAACTTCTTCTGGTTCGCCTTGTTTCCTTTTCAGATACATTAGACGCATTGTCGAGCGCACAGTACGGGTTTCGGAAACATCGGTCTACCCAATTAGCTCTACTTGATCAAAAGGAGTTTATTTTACATAATATCGAAGCAAAAAAACTTGTGTTGGGTGTGTTCATTGATTTCACTAAAGCTTTTGATTACCTGAACAGAACCTTACTCCTCGAAAAGTTGGAATCCTATGGCATTCGCGGAAATGCATGGGAATTAATTAAATCATACCTCTCTCATCGTTGTCAATTTGTTGAGGTCAATGGTCACCCTTCACATTTAATACAAACTCACAATGGAGTTCCTCAAGAGAGTATTCTTGGCCCCCTTTTGTTTAATCTATACTTAAATGATATTGACAGTCTTGATGATCGAGCTAAGTTTGTAATTTACGCCGATGATACTAGCATATTCTTTTCTTCTGATGACAGCACTGAATTGTTTATGATAGCCAACTCTGTACTCGCTAAGGTAGCTGCTTGGGCACAGGAAAATGGCTTGGTAATCAGCATTCCTAAAACAAAAGCGATTGTTTTCCGTCCTAAGACACGACAGATTCCACCTAATTTAACGCTTAGTTTAAGTAATACGGAGATATAGTGAGTGAATTTAAAACGTTGGGAGTGATCTTCACGGAACATATGTCCTGGGACAGACACGTCGATTACATCTCAAGTAAGCTCGCCTCGATTAACGACATTTTGTACAGACATGGAGATTTCTTCCCTAAAAATATTTTGTTACTCCTATATAATTCTTTGTTTGTCTCTCATTTACAATATTGTAGTCTGATCTGGGGTACCACTACCCTACCTAACATAAACAAGTTGAGTATATTACAGCGAAGGGTTCTTAGAATTATTACACGCTCTCAATACGATTGTGATATATACTCTGTAATGCAAAACCTTGGCATAATACGTTTTGAAAACATGTACAATTATCACCTGTGCCTTGGGCTTATCAGAGAAAAGAAAGCTAAATGCAATAGTTTAATAAGGTTTGCCGAATTAGCCATAAAAGGTCCATCACGCTACCCCACACGCAATCTCGAGTTTTGGAAAGTTCATTCCTTCCGGACTAATTATGGATTTCAGACACTAAAATATCGAATTCCTAATATACTAAACACATACCTAAAGGATAACATTGATATTCTTGATCTTAAGCCACATGAACTGAAATCTTTATTCCTGTAATGTTACCTTTGTGTGTCCTATATATTTTTTACTTATACTTAAGCTTTGCCTCATTCAGTTGTCATGAATGCATACATTTGTGAATGCTTTCTTTGTTATGAACTTTCAACCAATGTCGCCTTTATGTTGCTGTATTACATTTGTGCGCTCCTTTTTACCATTACATTTTTCTTAGATATTAGTATCTAATCTTCCTCCCACTTAGAAACATGTATTCACTTTTTGTACGAGCAGTACATCCCATACTTTATCATGTATTATTATGTTTTTCATGTACGAGTAGTACATTCTATACTTTATTATGCATTATTATGTTTTTCTTCGATGAAAGATGTGTCGGGTTGTCGGCGTGTACTGCTGCTGCTTTGTAGGGGACGAGGACTTGTCAAGCTGCTATCGCAGCTTTTTGCCTCGCCTCCCCCATCTTTGATGAAAATAAATGAAATATATCTATCAAGTTGCGCCTTTCACTAAGCCACAGCACTTATTTTATGAGGACTCTTTTTAAGTTTCATTCCTTTGTGTACTTTTACCATTTTGCCGCTGGTCGAAGATCGCCTCCCCTTTCTTCCTTTTATAACAGAGACGGCGGCAGGTGACATCGCTTGCTCTCTATCAACGGTGACGTCGCAAGTGGAAATCGTTTACAATAAAGAGGCCAATGGATGAATCGGAAGAACGATCACTTAATATCTTTATTGCAGGACATAAATAAGTGTGTTTAAATTTTGGTGGAAAAAAATAAGAGCTGTGAGGACTTCATTATTTGCAGTGTAACTTAGTTCCCACGTTTTGCTCCAAAATGCACTGAAGACTTTTCACATATTTGCTCGAAATAATTTGAAGGCTTGGTTCACTACAGTACGTGCACGCGAAAGGTTAGAAATGAAAAATGAAATGAATATTATGATTTAAAAAAGTTACCATATTTTGCACATTAATTCCCCTCATAATCAAGCATTTATTCACAGTTTGCTCAACTTAAAATCCTTCCGTACTAATTTGTAGCGAAAAAGAGATCTGCGAAAAGGCGTTCACGGAAATGAGGTCAACGTGTTCCACAGTTCGCCTAAAAACAAGGGCGAATGTTTTGCCCCCACGGCACCAGAAAAAAAATCTCGCTAAGCCGATGCACACAGCTGATGACATTTTGTGAGAAAGATAAAGCGAGACGGCAAGTCAAGCCTTGGCAGGAGCGTTGCGAAACTTATATTGTCGCCCATTTAGACACAGGAGCCACGTATTCTCAGCCCATCTCATCCCACGCATGTTTCAACAATATCTTTTTTCCGCAGCTGTAGGGCATGATGTTCCCTCGTTTTCTGCGCCGTCGGCCGCCGCATCTCTTCGAGAAATTCATACGCACATAATATAACCCGAGACCCGAAGCCCTCGCGAAATAACGCGCCGAATAACAGGGATCCCGCGCCGTTACGGCACTAGGAGGAAAAGTAGGGGGGGGGGGGGGGGGGGAGGGGGGGGGGCAACAAAACCTAACAACGAGATAATAACGAGCTGCGGGTGAACAAGCCGATTCCATTTCCTTTCCACGAGGGCCACCGTCTCTGAATCCATTAGCGTGTGCGCCGCGCGACTGCGTGTAGCAGAGCGCGCGCGACGCGGCTGGCATACGGGGGCCCGTTCATGCGGACTCAAATTCAATCCGATTTCGCGTCGCAAAAGCAGGAACACGGTGTCAGTGCATGAGGGAGGATGCGGGGAGAAGGAGGGAGAGAGCGAAGGGCAGCGGCGACGGGGGCTGCGAGTCGAATGGAAAATTATTCTCGTGGCCTCTGCGCGCGGTCGCTCTGCTTCACCGCATGACCTCGTGGTACTCGGGCGAGCTGGAATTTCACTCTTTTCATTGGACGATATAAATTATTTCCTGCAGTTTTTTCGACCCTGTGTTGTTATTTGGGTCGCGTTCATTATTTTAGTACCTTTTTTTCGAGGAAAGTGAAAAGCACCACCCTTGTAATAGAGGCTGCCGGTCGTCGCATTAATTCTGCTGAGCTGGCGAACACGGGAAGCCAGAACAGACGGTTCTGCCAGAGACAGTATCCCTTTGTGGTACCAGTTGTTTGCCCATGCGCTTAGTTTGTTTCCGACGAGACGAAAACCTTGTTTAGATCGATGTAGTTAGGACATGAAAGGAAAATAAAACAGCGGTGATACTGGTTTAAAGACAAAAAGGAAACAGAAAGCCGGCAGAACTGCTAGGGCTTACAAACCTAGTTCAGAACCCGGCGAACAACCCCCGAATTCACGATCTGGGTACTGCGCAACAAAGTGCTCTTCTGAATAATGTGTTCAGTTGCGGCACTGGAACTAAGAATGGCTAGCGGTATTTGACTCCAGCAATAAATCAGGAAATCTACGAATTATGGGAGCCTGTTTTTCGTTTCAATCTTAGCGTTTTGCAATGTAGAAGAAAAATTACCTCCGTAATTTTTCTATTTTCTACTTGACCTATACTAAGCCCTACGGGGTATTAAGGTGAGTTCTTTCTGTACCAGATGCATCTAAAACTTTTTTCGCATTTTATATGAAATTGATTCAAAGAACCCCTGTAGTGACACCTGAGGTTCAAGGCCTTTCGGCGCCCTGTAGTAAAAGTTGTGGCCGTTTACTTATTTCAGAATTCTGCGCTGTCCTTTTATCTCCTTACGTTTGCAACTTGTCGCAGCCCTCTCGATTTTGCAGTGGAGCAGACTTGCACCAAGGCGCGATGTGAAAATGCTTTTCACATCAGTCCTAAATTCAACATTGACCATCCAATATTTTATTTCTTTTAATAAACCAAGGCTGCAGGGCTGACGGAGCCACGCCTCAGTGGTAGTTAACTTAGGTAAACGCTTAGAGTACAGGTGCGGACAAAAGTAAACGGAGCACGTTGTTGCATTCTAAGGTTTTTCATGCGCTGTCTATTGAAACTGGCATCTATGCTATGGGCATGCTCGTAGTAGACGCCAGTGCACTTTCTCATACACGAATAATGTTTCCTTATGTCCGATAGGAAAAACGTGATTGCATTCAGAACAAAATAGCATGCTCGTTTACTTATGTCCACGTCTATATTGGAAATTATCCTCATAATTCATAATAGCAGGAATTATGTTATACAGTCAACACTTGAATTTGAGGAGAGCTAGAATTTTCTGGAATTATTTGGATTGAAAGTCAACGGGAGTCTTTTTCATGCAGTCGATATTGACGGTAACAAAACTAGAGCACTGCACGGGCCGCATCCCTGAGGCCCGAGCCCGGCCCGGTCTCGAGACTCGAAGCCCGAGCCAGGCCCGGCTCGTGTCCGCTACATTAGCACTTCACTGCGCCGTCCCGCCAAGGTCCACGTGAGGCCGTGCCCGCCCCGGCTCGTTCCCGCAGCAGCTCAATAGGTAAATTGCTCCCTGTGTGCGAATAGTCTCATGCTACACAAGTAAAGAAGTGGCCGGCAAAGGAACTCACGTAACAATAACACTAGAAAACAATTGGTTAGATAAATGCTAAGGAATATAAATCTGGCCCGCCGCTTGGTTTTTCGAACAGCGTTCTTGTCTGTGAATAGCGCAAACTTCCGAAAGCAAAACAAACATGGTTAATGAACGTGCAATAAACGTTGCGTTGTGTAGATTTTGAATCAAACATTTCTTACGGCCTGCAATGTCTAAAGATTAAAACGTACCGAAGGCAGACGTTCGTTTTTTTTAATGATCCCGATTTCGCGGGTTGAATCATGGCCGCACTTGGCGTGTTTCTATGGAGACGAAAAGTAATAAATGTGCCTGCTTGTTTTGTAGTATGTGTTTGAGGGCCCGAAGTGCCGTAAACCAATATGCTCTTAAATGGCGTTTTTCGTAGCGTAGAGATGCGTTTGTTGGGAGGCAAAGGCAGACGGCCTAAGCCTATCTTGGAACAGACGGCTTCCCGTCGCGAAATCGAAATCGCTTGAAGGCTCCCCTCCAGCGGTTCTTATGAGACATCAAATGTCCAGTCGTTAGCGGTTACCCACTACTGAGCACATGCGCACACTGAGTCTGCTACTGATAGTTGAAGCAGCCAAGTCACCGGAATAATTTAGACCACCTGAGGATCTTTTAACGTGTAGTGACATATCGCACAGCACACGGGCGTTTTTCTTCGACGGGCGAGAAACGCTAAAGGCGTCCGTATGCTGTGCGATGTGAGTGCACGTTAAAGATCCCCAGGTGCCTCCCCCGAGCACTAAAGGGCGTCACCCCGAGCGCCTCTCTATATATAGCTAAATAAACGCTTTTCACCACCACCACCACCACCACCACCACAACCACCACCACCAACACCACCAGCCACACCAGGTGGTCGAAATTATTCGGTGCCTTCCACTACGGTGCCTCTTTCTGTCTACTCCGTCCACTCCCTCCTTAATCTCTTCCCTTACAGCGCGGTTCAGGTGTCGGTCCCAAAAACCAATTATCAATTTTCAGCGGTGCTGTGTACTTTAGTAGGCAAGCGCACTATTGCGAATCGGCTGTGAGTCAGGTGTTACAAAGTGTCGTTAAGAACGCCGTTGTAGTTCTGCGCGCTGGTTGATTTTGCGCGTTTTGTTTTTAACTTCTCTTGCATCCTTCAATGGGGCAGTCTTGTGCTTCCGATATTACTTGAACATAGCACAGTGAGCGAAAATGATTAAAGTCCGTCTACAAATCAGCTTTTTTTTCCTTCTTTGCCAGCAAAAAAGAAACAGCACTGGTTTATTATTAAACCACTAGAAATGTTGTTTCCCGGATATTTAGGGCAGCAAGTAGGGAAGAAAATCATCATTAATTGCAGTTTTTCTCGTTTAAGGAACAAGCAACAATAGCAGACGCCAAAAATAAGGAATAAGTGCTCAGTAATATTTTTTCTAAACAAACACCAAGGCTCAATTTCATTCCTGTCGCTGTTAGAACGCCCCAAGTGTATTTCGCTCTGCAATAGTGAATGAAAAGCCATGCACAGGCCCTCTATGTTCGGGTCAGAGCCCGACCCGGGCCCGCGACCTCAAGCTCGAGCCCGGCCCAGGCCCGGCTATACAGCGCACTTTCTTGGTGGGCCTGAGACCGTGCAGTGCTCTAAGCTTAATAGCAGTTCTATTTAAGTAAATTCGAATCAGTTAGTATGCACCCAATTACACAGGGTAAGCAGAAGAAGCAGTTGCGCTATGATAAAGACAAATTAAAATAATTAATGCCGAAAGCCTCATAATGGGCGCTGTTTATGCCTGCACTCAGTGAAAGTGAAGGAAAAAAGAAAAGAAATGCCTGCGCCTAGAGAAATAGGTTTAAATAAAATAGCAAGGTATCTGTGTTAAAGAATCAAAATAGGCTCCAGCAGACGCTTTAAGTGACATAATAAAAATTATACAAATTCAAGCAAGCAGATAGAAATGTACACCAAGACAAATGCAAAGGCGGAAGAGACAGCACAGGGTCCAACAGGCATTCAACGGTACCATCGGTGGGGCACTGAACAGTAATGAAAGCACGCGAGGATCATCTGAAGCTGTGGTATTGTTGATTCCTTGAAGATGTTGTCGTATTGGTGAAGCAGCGCAATGGCTTGAGGCTTGGACGTCGACTAGAACGTTTCACTATGTTGTTGTGAGCAGTTGCTTTAAACCTGCTGCAACTGAAGAACTACCGACCACAAAAACGGCATTTCTAAACAAAAAAAGAAGCAAAAAACGCAACAATATATATCGTTACAGCAAATCTTCGGAAAAGAGTGTGTAGCAAGAGAAATAGGAAAAATTTTTCGGACTTCTAAAAAGCATTTGATATAGTTTGCTATCATTTGCTTCTACGTCGATTGCGTCGCTTAAATATTGAGAATATGTTCTCGAAATGCATCGAACTCTTTGTCGTTATTCATTCGCAATTTGTCTCCGCTAACGGTTATAACTCGCTATTTTTTAATGTAATTTCTGGTTTTCGACAGGGTTCTATTCTCAGACCACTACGGTTCTTAATTTACATCAATGATCTTCCTTCTTACCGGTGATCTAACAGACATTATTTACTGATGACTCTGTTATTTTTTGCGAGATTAAAAACGGTAATGAATTTGCATCCACAGCGCGACCTTGCGGCTATAGTTAATTGGTGCAATCAATGGTTAATGGAACTTGGCTTTATCAAATGCAAGATCATGCGCATGTCCCGTACTGCTACTCCGTCTGGCATATTCTATCTGGATCACATTGTACATTAAAGCGTCAATTCTTATAAATACCTAGGCATTCACATTACGTCTAACCTGACATGGAAGTTTCACGTCGATTATATAATCAATAACGCGAACAAAGCGTTAGGTTTCTTGCGAGGTAATTTTTCTATCGCACCGTCTTCTTTGAAACCATTTCTTTGTAAAACAATAATACGTCCAAAGCTAGAATACCCAACAGCAGCCTCGGATCCTAGCCATGAAAACTTAATTACTTGGCTTGAACGTGTCCGGAATAACTCTGCTCGTTTCATACTTTCTAACTATAACCGACGAGCAAGCATAAAAGAAAACTAATCTGAGTCTTCCATTATTTGCTTCACGACGGAAGGTCTGTCGTCTAACCGTATCCCACAAGTTAAATTATCATTAAATCTTACACAATAATTTCTTTCGTAAACCTTATTAGATAACGTGTCGCGTTGATCATCCCTACAAAGTTGCCATCCCATTATGCAAACCAGTTTCTTCCCTACGCTCATTGGTTCCCCCTACTTTGAAATAATCGAACGATCTTCCTAGTGAAGTTTGGTCTGTTACTGATTTAAATAACTTTCGCATAGTTGTGGCTTACGTTGTATAAACACTGACAGTTTTGTTACTCACTAATAAAAGTATTGTCTAGCTAACATTGTAGATATAGAATTAATCATTTATGTGCCCATTTTTTCAGATTATTTGCTTTACATTGATTTCTGCCCACTCCCCTCTTCCATGTCTATACGGTTCTGAGTGTAAAAATAAATAAATTGCTAAACAATAAGAGCAATGATAAAATGTCAGAAGAAGACTGCAGCCGCCGCTGTGGTTCAGTGGTTACGGCGCTCGACTGCTGGCCCGAAAGACGCGGGTTCGATCCCGGCCGTGGCGGTCGAATTTCAATGGAGGCGAAATTCTAGAGGCCCGTGTACTGTGCGATGCCAGTGCACGTTAAAGAACTCCAGTTGGTCGAAATTTCCGGAGTCCTTCACTACGGCATCCCTCAAGCCTGAGTCGCTCTGGGACGTTAAACCCCCACAAACCAGAAGAAGATTGCAGTAGATGCCTAGCAAAGTATGGAAGATAGAGCAGGGCAAAGAAGGAAAAATTGGCAGTGGCTTACATCAGCTATGCCAAGATATACGTAGCAAGAGCTGCAGCTCTCTCTGTTTATGCATGTTGTCGAACTTGTTGTTGTGACAAAAATGTTAAGCATTGAAGAGGCATTCGGTGAAACACGTTGTTTATTTATTTAACTGTTTTGACCGAGATAAAGAGTGCCCGATGATCGGTAAAGTAACACGCAGTTGTCTCAATGTTGCCTATACAGTATTTAGACTGGTTGCTTTCTCTCAGATACGCAAGGTCAATTGGCAGCATTGTCTTGTCGAGTCGAGAAGTGACGAGTCGCCTGTCTGTCGCTAAAAGCTGCGTTCCGATGGAGGCGAAACGCTAAGGCGGCCGTGCGCTGTGCGTTGTCAGTGAACGTTAAAGTAGTAGTAGTAGTAAGTTGGTTTTATTAAAATAATAGTAAAAAGGAAGGAAAATATTTTTTTGTTAACCCCGGAATCTGCCATCGATACTGAAGCACCTGAGCTGGGGCAGCGGAAATAAAGGATAGAAGCCAGAATGAAGAAATGAAATCAAAGAGGTGAACGTTAAAGATTCCCAGATGGTCGAAATTATACTTGGTCGAAATTTGGTTTCGGGAGAAAAGGAAATGGCGCAGTAACTGTCTCACATATCGGCTGACACCTGAACCGCACCGTAAGGGAAGGGATAAAGGAGGGAGAGAAAGAAGAAAGGAAAAAGAGTTGCCGTAGTGGAGGACTCCGGAATGGGTTAAGATCCCCATGTGGTCGAAATTATTCCGGAGCCCTCCACTGCTGCACCTCTTTTTTTCTTTCTTCTTTCACTCCCTCCTTTATCCCTTATCTTACGGCGCGGTTCAGGTGTAAACCGATATGTGAGACAGATACTGCACCATTTCCTTTTCCCCCAAACCAAACTTTCATAATACGGCGGCGAACTTTGATGCGTCAATTGAGCGGAATGGTAGGTGTGATCCATGCGACGCCTGCCGTGGCGACCGATACCCGAACCGCGGCTGTAGGGGAAGGAAAATGAAATGGAAATTGGTTTTAAGGAAAGGAAATTACAGATGTCTCGCCTGTCTCACGTATCTTGGTGGACACCAGAAGTGCACCGTAAGAGAAGAAAAGTGAAACGATAGTTGGTTTTAAGCAAAAAGGAAATTACGCCTGTCTCACATATCTCGGGGGACACCCGGATCACGCCGTAAGCGAAGGAAAATGAAGTAATGCGCAACGCACGTGCTGCACCTGTCTGGTTTTGCGCATACGCGCTACCGGTCTCCGACCGCGGCGGCTGCGTTTTTATGGAGGAAAAACGCTAAGGCGCCAGTGTGCTGTTCGATGTCAGTGCACGTTAAAGATCCACAGGTGGTCGAAATTATTCCGGAGCCCTCCACTAAAGCACCTCTCTCTTCCTTTCTTCTTTCACTCCCTCCTTTATCTCTTCCCTTAGGGCGCGGTTCAGGTGTTCGCCGATATATGAGACAGATACTGCGCTATTTCTCTTTCCCAAAAAACCAATTATTATTATTATTATTATTATTATTATTATTATTATTATTATTATTATTATTATTATTATTATTATTATTATTATTATTATTATTATTATTATTATTATTATTACCGGTCTCCCAGGCTCACGGCGAAATGCTCGGCTTGGTAGCGTAGAGCAGCTCTCGGTACAATATGTAGTGATTATATCCTTGCCCCGCCGCGGTGGCTCAGTGGTTAGGGCGATCGACTACTGATCCGGAGTTCCCGGGTTCGAACCCGACCGCGGCGGCTGCGTTTTTATGGAGGAAAAACGCCAAGGCGCCCGTGTGCTGTGCGATGTCAGTGCACGTTAAAGATCCCCAGGTGGTCGAAATTATTCCGGAGCCCTCCACTACGGCACCTCCTTCTTCCTCTCTTCTTTCACTCCCATCCTTATCCCTTCCCTTACGGCGCGGTTCAGGTGTCCACCGATATATGAGACAGATACTGCGCCATTTCCTTTTCCTAAAAACCAATTATTATTATTTATTATTATTATATCCTTTGCCGCCACTACTGAGTGTGGTCTTCGCAAGAACAATAAGGAGGAAAGGAGAAAAGAGTGTATTCTCTCCTCGCGCCGTGTCGCCGATTAGAGCAATTGCAGGAAAGGCATCTGCCGATGCGGATGTGTGGTCAGATCTTTCCTCATTAGGCAATCGGGCATAATTGCAATACTTGCAGGATTCAGATTATTCAGTATTGACGTTTCTCCAACAAAATTTTGGTGATATTATTTATAATGATGAGTATTAAATTTGGGGAGCAATTACGCTTCGCTTCTTAGGGTGCGACACAACACCCTTAATGGCTCCCGTCAGCCGCTCGTCTTGCCCACGCAGACACGAACACAGCTTCATTGTTACGTGGATTACCACACTACAGAGATGTAAAGCCCTGTTTTAAGTCGGCCGTATGGACATGCCTGCGTTCTTCTGTGGCATATTAGGGCGAACGCTTAAGAATATTGAAATCACGCCCTACAGTATCCGTTTTTTGCCTGTCCAGAAAAGCTGTGATGTGCCATGCGATATATTTATGCTGATGGGGCTACTCTGTAGATCTGTATGATTAGCCGCCGCGCCTAATAACCGCGGTCATCAAAATATTTGTTTCGTAAATAGTGCGCTTTGGTGCGGGGATCATCTGCTGCCCTGGAAGCGTCTCTGACTCGCAGCACGACGGTCAGAGGATCGATTCCAGTCACAATTTTCTTTCCAATGCAATTAATTTACTTTTTATACTTACACTTCCTATTGGCGTTTCAGCCATATTATCACCATCTAATCACCTGTTCTCTAATGTTCTAATCACCTGTTCAATTCCACTGCTCCACGTGTGCAGTAGCCACCCTTTTTCAACATTCGGTAATTTCTCGACACAACGCTGATGGTGTTCAGCTGGACAGGACGCTTAAAGCTATCGCTTTAAAACTATCACATCAAAGGATTGGCAACTACCTGCAGTGAAGTACCTTTTTATTCCCCTCAAAAACATTTGCTTAACACTGTTTCCATTTTGAGTTACTGATCAATTCGCTCTAGCCCTACCATAAGCTTGCCGTCCCGGTTAGCTCAGTTGGCAGAGCGGCTGCTCCGGTGAAGCGGTGGTTCCGAGTTCGAACCACCAAACAGGACGAATTTTTCTTTAACTGCGAAGTTTCTGAGAAAGCTGTATAGCTTTCCTTTGTAGCCGTATGGCTGCGTTCGGGTGGATGCCAGTGAATCATTACTCCCTTACTACCTTTTTTATATTGTTGAATAATGACGACAACATGCCAGATCACAGAAAAGAGATATAGGAAGAACAACAAGGATGCATTGGCCCCAGCGTTAATATTCAGTCGAGCCCACTTATTAAAAACCTGACGGTCGCGTGAATTTCGTTCGTTGTATCCAATGTTCGTAGTAAGCTGACACTCCGTATTACAGCCAAAAATGTTAAGTCCGCTAAAAGTAGCGCTTGTTTCTTAAAAAAAGAAAACAGTGTTATGTGCGTATACTTGAAAGGAGACCCTACCGTGGCGCATTCTAGGCTCACCTGGGCGGTTATGTTCTTTTCGCCGAGACACTTGCTACTAACAATCGGCTTTAGGGACGGGATATAACTAATCGTGCTTGCAGCGTCCACGGAAGCGGGGGCTGTAATAAATATGAGCTTGGTGCCGGGCTTGACGCTGTGGCACGACTTTTTTTGTGTGTGCGGTATGTTCGCTTTTCCCTTGAACTATTTCCCTTATTTTTTGTTTTCTTTGTGCTTTTTTTAAGTATTTGTTCTTGTGTGCTTGCGTTTGCGTTTTTTGCAGTCTCGGCTTTGTTTATTGTACTGCACTCTAATATACTTGTGTTTTTGTAGAAAATTCCTCCACCTCATTATTTTCCAATCGGGTATTCCTGAATCTTTTGTGATTTTTTGTTCTGACTACCTCTCAGCGCGTAAAATCTATGCGACATTGTCAGCCACTGTCGAGCACCCTCACTTAAGGTGCCACCACTTGGAACAATGTGAGTGGCCAGCGCCCAAAAATCCTCAACGCTTCGACAGACTCAGATAACACTGCATCGTACACACTGATTAAAATTCCATTGGTTTCGATGGTATACTATTCTACAGCATCGTACGGTATTTTAAAGGCAATTCTACGCCTTTCAATTGATGCAAATTCTATCCCCGGAGAAAATAACTGGACCCGCCGCGCTGGCTCAGTGGTTAGGGCGCTAGGCTACTGATCCGGAGCTTCCGGGTTCGAACCCGACCGCGGCGGGTGCGTTTTTATGGAGGCAAAACGCTGAGGTACCCGTGTACTGTGCGATGTCAGTGTACGTTAAAGATCCCGAGGTGGTCGAAATTATTCCGGAGCCCTCCAATACGGCACCCCTTTCTTCCTTTCTTCTTTCACTCCCCTCCTTTATCCCTTCCCTTACGGCGCGGTTCAGGTGTCCGCCGATATATGAGACAGATGCTGCGCCATTTCCTTCCCCCAAAATCCACTTATATAAAGAAAAGAACTGGAGGGGTCACTTAAGCTCCGCAGTAAGTGTATGGCTCAATAGTGTTAGAGGGTTAATGCTCATATATGCAGAATTCGTCATTCCCTGCTTTATATTCATAGACCCCTGGTAGCCCTCATGCCCCAACTCGCGTAGAGGTGCTGCGATTATGATGCGCCACTGCCCTGCGATGGCAGGGACTGCCACCGGTGAGGCTTGTGCGATGCAGATTGCTCTTCCCCAGCCACCTCTCGCGACCCATCGTAACTGCCAGGTTCTATGGTGGGCAGCCTGCTCAAAATCTGGTGGCAGGTAGTGATGACGTCTACGGTCAGGCGTCCTAGTTCGCCCACCTGCCACTGAGGTTGTTTTCTAAATTTTTACGTGCAATTTTCGCTCACGGCAAACGACGACGCTGGCTTTTCTGAGACACGTGACTGTCGATGTTATCCAGTTGAAAAACAGAAGGCTTTTGGCACGCTCGATTTAGCTGCCCAGGCAATAAGAATTATAGCGCGATTGGAATAGATGCAATGTGGCTTGAAATACTCGAGTCCGAAGAACGGTTTAGCAGATCGAAGAACAGCGATGAGCGAAGATCAGTGCAGCATTTGCAACCGGAAATGCTAGCCCTGCCAATTTACCGGAATTGCAGTCACTGAGCGCCGCCTGTATCAAGGATCGGATAGTCCAGAACAGAAATGCACATGGCGGCTTCATGACAACCTTCCTTAAACAAGCTATCGGTATTCGACTTATAGGGACAACCTGGCCCGAGTTACAGAACTCCAGCAAC